>NW_011888861.1:6050775-6063854 GCF_000151845.1 Pteropus vampyrus
CTGGCCCAGGTCGCCTGACTTGTCAGACACAAGAGTCCAGAGCATTCCTATTGCAGCATTTCTAATGCCTTCTTGGAAATGGATAAGATCCCTAAGATAGTGAGCTTTTCCAGAGAACACTGGACTTCTCTATTATTCCATCTTGGAATAAGGGTACATGGTATCGGCACATAGCAAAGGCTCAAAATATATTGACTCGACTCAACTCAACTTGACTCGGCTCGACTTGGCTTGACTTGGCTTGGATTGAATATCTCATCCCCCTTCATGTGAAGAGGGAGCCACTTCTCTCAAAATATGTAGCCCTAATGTGTGGGGCCACCTCAAAGTGTACGTTATCATTCTTGCAAAAAGCCTGAACTCACACACCCTCTTTTCTTGTTCGTATCTGGACAGCACTTAGAAGTTGTTGTTCGTATCTGGACAGCACTTAGAAGTTGTTGTTCGTATCTGGACAGCACTTAGAAGGATGGGGTAGGAGGTCAGACATGAAGGTCATAGAGAGGCTAGATTTTCTAATTTGCACCCTGCCTGGAAGTTGACTGTTATGAGCATAATTAAACACCAGGAAGCAAACATATGAGATGTTGCTGTCAGCATTTTTTGTTATCAGAGAAAGATATGTATGATTTGTTTATGGTATGTGCCTAAAATATAACAAATTTAAACATGCCAATCCTAAAAGTATAACCAAAACTAAAGTTAAAAAGAAATCCTTATTTTTCCAACCACTTAACTGAAGCATGACATATCATCAGAAAATTAGAAAGACAAAATTACTTTTTTTTTCTCTGTCCAACATCCCCACTGTAACAGATGCTGTTGGTCTCTACTTCAAAATCATCCCCTGTCTGTTTGTCTTTTATGTACCTCAAACTGTAGAGGATGAAAATCTCAGAAACTTGCTTTGCTCATCTCCATTACAGCTATGGTAGCTAAGCAACCCAATTCTGGCCAAAGGATTGTAAGAGCAATCTCCTCGAGGGAGCTAGGGTTATAAACCTGATAATGGGCCACTCATAAGAATAAAGACCTTTGCCACCCTGCCCTTCCTCCCCTTTCAGGATTTCCTACCTTCACGTGTAGTCATAATATCTGGAGATGCTGTATTATCTGGCAACCATGAAGCAGCACAGCTTATCATGAAAAAGAACCCAATTAGGACAGCAGAGCAGAATGATAGTAGAATATACTTTAAGAACATTGTTGAGCTGCTGCACCAAACCTGAAAATGCTTTAAAGCTTGAGCCACTGTTTGTTAATAGTATGTTACCTGCAGCCAAAAATATTCCTAACAATTAGTATATCTTCTTTGGACAAATATCTGTTCTGGTCCTTTTCCCATTTTTTAATGGGATTACTTGGGGTTTTGCTATTGAGTTGTGTTAATTCCTTATGTATTATGGATATTAACCCCTCATCAGATATATGGTTCGCAAATATTTTCTCCCATTCCATGGAGTGTTTTTTCATTTTTTTTTATTTTTCTTTATTGTGCAGAAGCTTTTTAGTTTGATGTAGTTCTATTTGTTTATGTTCTATTTGCTTTTGTTGTTTGTGCTTTTAGTGTCATATCCAAAAAATTGTAGTCAAGACTGATGTCAAGGAGCTTTTTCTTTACATTTTCTTCTAGGAGTTTTATAGTTTCAGGTCTTGCTTATAAGCCCTTAATTCATTTTGAGTTAATATGTGTTGGCGGTGTCAAATAGTGGCCCAATTTCATTCTTTTGCATGTGAATATCCAGTTTTACCAACACCATTTAGTGAAGAGACTATCCTTTCCCAATAGAGTATTCTTGGCTCTTTTATCAAATATTAGTTGACTTTATATGCAGAAGTTTATTTCTG
Organism: Pteropus vampyrus; assembly: GCF_000151845.1. Taxonomy (NCBI): domain Eukaryota; kingdom Metazoa; phylum Chordata; class Mammalia; order Chiroptera; family Pteropodidae; genus Pteropus; species Pteropus vampyrus. The sequence continues at coordinate 6,052,624 of NW_011888861.1, forward strand.
GGCTCTTGATTCTGTTCCATCGTTCTATGTGTCTGTTTTTATTCTAGAACTATACTGTTTTGAGTACTATAACTTTGTAGTATAGTTTGAAATCAGAAAGTGTGATTCTTCTAGCCTTGTCTTCTTTCTCAAAATTTCTTTTTGAGACTATTTGAGGTCTTTTGTGTTTCCGTGCAAATTGTTTTTTCTATATCTGAAAAATTTCTATGGAATTTTGATAGGGATTGCATTGAATCTATAGATGGTTTTGTTTTATTTCTTTTTCAGATAGTTTATTGTCGGTGTATAGAAGTGCTACTGATTTTATATGTTGATTTTCTATCCTACGACTTTACTGAATTTGTTTATTACTTTTAACAGTTGTATGGTGGAATCTTTAAAGTATTATATATACAGTCATCCCTCAATATACACAGGGTATTCATTCTAGGACCTCTTGCAGATATCAAAATCCATGGATACTTAAGTTCCTTATATAAAATGGTGTAGTATCTGCATATATTCCTCCCATATACTTTAAATTGTCTCTACATTACCTATAATACTTAGTGCAATGTAAATAATTATATACTGTATTATTTAGGGAAAAAAATGACAAGAAAAAAACTATACATGTTCAATACAGATGCAACCATTGTAAGCCTAACTACATAGTACATATCAGCAAAAATGTAACTTTTTTTGAATATTTTTGATATGTGGTTGGATGAATCCTTGGATATAGAACTCATGGGTATGGAGGGCTGACTGTATAAGATCATTTCGTTACCAGAGACAATTTTACTTTTTCTTTCTGATTTGGATGACTTTGATTTCTTGTTATTGCCTGATAGCTCTGGCTAGGATTTCCAGTATTATGTTGAATAAGAGTGGTGAGAGTGGGCATCCTTGTCTTGCTTTTCATCTTAAAGAAAAAACGTTCAAACTTTCACCATTAATTATAATGCTGACTGTGAGTTTGTCATATATGGCCTTTATTATGTTAAAGCATGTTCTTGCTATACTTAATTTGTCGAGAGTTTTTATCATGAAAGGATATTAAATTTTGTCAAATACTTTTTCTGTATCTATTGAAATAATTATATGATTTTCATCTTTCATTCTATTAATGTGATGTATCGTATTTATTGATTTGCATGCATTGAAACATCTCTGAATCCCAGGGATAAATCCCACTTGATAATAGTGTATGATCCTTTTAATGTGCTATTGAATTTGGTTTGCTAGTATTTTGTTTAAATGTTTGCATATATATCCATTAGGGATTTTTACCCGTAGTTTTCTTTCTTTGTAGTGTCCTTACTAGATTTGGTATCAGGTTAATGCTGGCCCCATAAAATAAGTTTGAGAGTGCACACGCCTCTTCAATTTTTCGAAGAGTTTTAGAAGAATTGGTGTTAATTCTTTTTTAAATGTTTGGTGGTATTCACCAGTGAAACCATCAGGTCCTGGGCTTTCTTTGTTGAGAAGAAGATAGCTCCATTAGTTAGATACTAGTAGATTATATGATTCAGATTACTTTAACGCTAGTAATTGTTATATTTTCACAAGTTTTTTAACTTTAGTAAGTATACTTAGGCTGAAGTCATAACTTAGCAGTTTGTTAATGTACAATTGAATTTATAATTTAAATGACTGCAAGACTATACAAATTCCTGACACAATGAATATAGGACCAGCTATGATTAACTCATGACTCATTACAGAATAGCTGACAGCCCTCTAAGAACCAAATAATCACCTGAAGGGAAAGCAAGGGAGGACAAGTGCTAGAGATGACAGAGGCATCTATGACTACCCAAACAAACACTGGATCCATAGCCCACCTGGGAACATGATAAAAATTTTAATTTTTTTCAAACTTATTGATTATTACCTTCTTCTCATACTCTTCAGGGAAATCCTAAGAGAGGGGGATAAATGTATATTTTGAATTAATTAAACTATTTCTTAAGTACCCTGAGCTATTCTGCTATCTACAATGCAAGTACTAGTCAGACATAATCCCTCTTGTCTTGAAAATGTTGCCAAGTAACCTGAGATTTCAAAACCCGGGACCTAAAAACATACCAATAGCAATGTATGTGTGCAATGGAAAATATTTGTATTTTTGTTTGGTTACTAGGTCTGTAGTTAAAGAGTCAACAAAACAGCCAGCCTGTTGGAAAAGAAGCTCTAAAGTTAAAACAGGTTCTACCTATTTTTAGCATGTAATAACTTCAAAATGAACCTAAAGAAATAGAAAATGAGTTTATAAAATGGGTCAGAGTGGTTGAAACTTCATCTGATGTTCTCTGTTCTTTGTTCTTTGTTGTACCATTCTTCGGATTGGCAGTATCACATTGTTTTTTATAAATGATGCTTAACTTCAGAGGATAAGTTCTTCAACCACACTTACTTTGAGTAATGCTGAAGCAGAGATGAGAATATGCAGTGTATGCAGATAAAATAATACAGAGATCCAGGCTTCTATTTGTCAACTGGTCCTCCATTCCCGCCTGAAATTCCATCATCATAAATTCCTTTACATAATCAGCAATTTAATTCATTCATCCACCAAATCATCATCATCATCATCATCATCATCATCATCATCATCATCTATCTCTGTCAGGCACAATGCTATGCACTAGCAATACAATAATGAGCATGCTAGACATGGTTCCTGCCCTCTTGAATACAGACAAAAAAATAATTATGATAATGTAGTAAAGATAACAATATAGGATGAGCAGTATATCATGGAAGTGCAGGTGTGGGGCACTTAATTAGAGCTGGGTGTTCACAGAGGGTTTCTGGACAAGTAGGAGATATTAGGCTGAGAGGGGGAAGGAATAATCTAGGAATAAAGAACAGCATGTGCAAAGCTAAGGAACTGAGAACTGATGGAATATTAAGTAACAGAAAGGTGGAACATAGGGTGAGAGGGGCCAAAGTAGTAAGAGAGGAAGCCGAGGGACTATAGAATGACTGTGCCAACCCCAGGAGTTTGCACCTTACCTAAAATAAAGAGCTATGGTGAAGCATTAAAGAGTCTAAAGCAAAGGAATAAAATGAATTTTTTTTTTTTCAGAGAATCATCTGACTGTAGAATGGATTAGATGTTAAGATGGACAATGGATTAGATGGACAATGGATTGCAGATGGAAAATAGATTAGAGGGGATGAGTGATAAAGCAAAGAGACCATCCCAGCACTCTTGCAGTAAATCAGTTGAGGAAGTATGGCAGCTTCTCATGGGGGAAATTGCTGTGAGGGCATAGAGAACCCTTTCAATTTAAGCCACAAGTGAGAGGTAGAAATCAAGAAAACTTTGTGATTTACTGACCATCATTGGCAAAGCAAAGGGAAGAATCACTTGGAAAACTAGGTGGATGGTGGTACTCTTCCCAGAGAAAGGATTAAAGCACAAAGTAAATTATCACCCCATTAACTGCCATCATCACATTCGAACTTTGCCCATTATATATATGTAAGTGTTTGCAAATATGTCACCCAATGAGATATAATTACCTTGAGAACAGGGATATAATTCACATTTCTGTTCTTCGGGCACAACACCTCCCACTGATTGATATATGCTACTAGAAAAAACATAGACTATGAGGTCAAGCAGACCTGGGTTCAAATTCCAACACCACAAATCATTAACTGTGTGAGTTTAGGGCAAGTGGTTTTATTTCTCTGAACCTCAATTTCCTCGTCTGTGAAATAGAGAGACTAACACCGATTTTGCTGGGTTGCAGCGGGGATTAGTGATTATTAGGGATTAGTGTACATGCTAAACCTAGCCTATGTATTCATTTATTCATTCATTCATTCACTCACTTTTAAGCACCTGTTATGTGCCAGGTACTGTTCTAGGCTTGAGGATTCAGAAAGTACTTTTCAGTAGGAGGGAGATAGACAATAAACATTTAACCTATAAACAAGATATTTTCAGATAGTGATAAGTACTATCAAGACAACAAAACAGGAAGAGATAATAGAAAGTGCGCATCAGAATAGAGAATGCTTCTTTAGATAAGATCATCATGGAAGGCTGCTCTGACCAAGGTACATTTAACTGACACTGAATGACAAGCAGGAGAAAGAGCGTTCCCAGTTAGGGGAAATAGCAAGTGCAAAGGCCCTGAGGTTCACACTCACTAATTATTAGCCCCTTCTTCTTCTCTTTCCCTTACTGAAGTGAATTAAATAACTCAATTTGCCACAAATTCAATTTCTATAGCAATAGGCCCTATATCTTCAGCTATTTACATTTCGTGGCAGCAATTCTCAGACTTGCCTGGACCCTATTCCCTGAAGATTCTAATTTAGCATGAGGTAGGCCTAGACTTGTACCTTTTTAATAACTCTACATCTGATTCCAAAGTTTGAGAAGCACTGTTACACATAGGACTGTGAGCCCCAATTTTAAAATGTACTGTGTTTCTTATAAAATGTCTTTCTTGGAGTTTGAGGTTTGATTTTTTTGTTTGTTTGTTTGTTTGTTTCCTTCACAGTTCTCCAGACAAATTCAGAGTAAGATAAGGACTTACTCAATTATGAAGCGTGCTAACTTCACTCCAAACTAGGGGAAGAAATGTGGCCATGTTTTTGGCACCTTTTAGTTGGAGATGAATGTTAATATTTTGAAGAAATTCCAAAGAGCAATTAAGAAGAGAAAAGAACTAACAAAATTATAAAACTCTTAAGCATTGTTTCCAAAAGCTGAACATACTCTGCTCTATAATGTTAGGGAGAAAAATGAAGTGTCCACAGGGGGACTTATAAATGCCAAAAATAAAGCTCTAGAGGAAAAAAATGTTTCATTTACCAAGTATAAATTTCTTGTTTTAAGTGGCTAAGTTACAAATGAAGGAATGCAATTTATAAAATAGAAACATAATTATTGTGTTAAGGAACCTACTCATACATTATTTTGTGAAATAGATGTGTTTTTGAAAAGATATACTTATTCACTCCAAAACAGAGCAGAAGAGACCAAGATTGAGGGAGGGCCAAAATAGAAGGAAAAGAGAGAGGAAAGAGGAAGAGGAGGTCCTAAGCTACGGAAATGCACTGCAACTTCTTAAGGAAATAAAATGCCACCTTCCTAAGGATCAGCAGGCAGGTAGCTGGGCTGGACTAGAAGGATTCTTATTAGCAGCTCCCTGAAAAATAAAGTTGATGGCAGCAGTAAGAGTGGTAAAGTGAAAAAGAAGGGGCAGGAATGGCAGCAGTAGTGCCGGGTCACATGGAGTTAGCCGATGGAGAAAGCCTCCAGAGCAGAGTCATGTGATGGTTGGCAGCAGTGACTACAGAAGGACAGGGAGGCAGTGTAGTCAATCTCCACAGTGACCTGAGCACCAAGGGCCAAGTGGTTCTAGGAAGGAGAGGCAGTCATGAAGCATCCCAAAGATTCACACGCCCACAGCCAACACGTGCACGTGCACACACATCCCCCGTGCTCACACAAATACCCCATATATACATATACCCACACATTCACACACACGCCCTCCACGTTCACACACACGCATACTCATACATACACACATGCACACGCGCACGCGCGCGCGCACACACACACACACACACACAGACGCACATATGCCCACATTCAGCCAGAAGGAGGAATTTTAAGGAGTTGCTAGCCAGAAAAAAAGGTTGGACTGCTCAGACCTCAAATTCATCGTTTGTCACTGTTTTCTGTAACTACTATAAATATTCAAGTGGAAGGCCAAGGAAACATTTGTTACTATATAAACTATACTTTAAGGGAGAAAATAGTGACCCAATCAGAAATGCATTCTCTCAATTTTAATTCATCTCTAACTAGCAAGAATCCTGAACCTTTCTTTGTCTTTTAAAGTCTCTCCCACAACAAGCCAAACCACAGCCTCTCCCTAACAGAGAATAAATATACTGCTATTTGTACTAGGAGTTCCTTCTGTGGCTGTGATTAAGGGAGCATATTAGCCAGGGCTGGAATTACCCTATGAATCAGAACCAGTCTACAAATTAGGAAGTCAATCTGTAATAACTGGTTAATAGAAAAAGTTTAAAAAACAATACATTTTTATTTTATCACTAAATCTTTCTGTTAAGATCTTTTTTATGATGTAAATAACACTGTCACTCCCAGAAATATCTATTGAGGGACTCTATGTATTATTTCCTGGGAATCTCTGGAGCTTACAGTCTATGGGGGTGGGAGAGTAGGGAGGAGGGCAACAAAAAATCAAATGGATAAGAAAATTTTACAATATGTCAGATGGTGGTAAATTCTATGAAAAAAAAAAAAATGTTAGGATCTAGACAACCCCCTCAGCTCGTCCTCTGTGGTGATTTTGCATCTTCTTGAGATATGTCTTTAGAAATTCCTTCAGTCAAGGTCTGTTGTTGATAAACATTCAGTATTTATGTACTAAAATTGTCTACATTTCAGCCTTCATCTTGAAGAACAATTTTGCTGAATATATAATTTTAGGTTGAAAATTACTTTCCTTCAACACTTTATTGTTTCCTTCTCTTCTAGTTTCGGTTTTGCTCTTGGCACCTCTACTACCCATTTAATTTTGTTCTTTGTTACATAATAATTGTTTCCTCTCTACCTACTTTAAGAATTTTACATTGTCTTTGATGTTTTGAAATTTTTATTACCATATGTCTAGTTGTAGATTTCCTTTATCATTCCCAGAAAGTTGTCTTTTCAATAAACCAGCTTTTAATGTTACTATTCTTTAGTGTTTCTTCATTTTGTTATTGTTATCTCCTTATCTACATCCTTTAAGTTTTAATTTTTAATATTATCATTCTACTTTTAATATTTTTAAATTTTAATCGTGGTTTCTTTTTCAATCCATGAAGTACTTAGAAATGTGTTTTTAAATTTTTTAAATACATGGGATTTTTAGTTTTCTTGTTGATTTCTAACTTGATTTCACTGTCAGAAAATGTGACCATTGAAATTTGTTAAAATTGTCTTAATGGCCCATTTGTGGTCAATTTTTGTACATGTTCCATGTGTTCTTGTAAAAATTACACATTTTCCAATATTTTGGGTGCAAAGGTTTGTACTGTGTCACATTACTATAGGTATACCTTGTGTTAGTCCTGGAGTCCAGCCTACGAGTATTGATTACACAATAATCACTGTTCAACAGTGGTCCTCAAACCAACTTTTTAAGGATTCTAGTATTCTCAGCTCAATCAAAACAAATGTGGAGAGGTTTTATCCTTCTCAGTAACTGACAATGACTGCTTTGTGGAACTGTGCCCACTTTCCTCCTCCATGCCCTAGAAGGGGCGGGGAAGAATTTGAAACACTTAGTGATTAAGTGTTTCAGAACCTCAGGTAATTTCAGTCCAGGTGAGTAAACTGTACTTTCATCCGGCCTTGAACATCTGTCATTTGGGGTCACTGTTCAGGTGGAGCCCCTCTCTCATAGCTGCAGGCTGCCCACTCCTGCCCTCACCTGCACCTCACCTGCATTGTACCTCACCTGGACTCACGTTCTTTCCTACAGGTGCCAGCCATTTGTGACCAGCAGTGCTGCTGGCTTTGTTGTGTGAGCCGTGGGTGGCATTTACTCCCTTTTTCCAAAGCAAAGGGTTTCGCCTGTCTGAACATGTCTAAGTCAATGAGATATATACAGGTTTTGCAGTAAAGAAAAGGTTTATTAGAGAATACCAGTCCCAAAGACAAAGGTGAGCTATCTCCCTCAAAAATCTGGCTTCCCCAGTGTCTCAAGGGGATAGATTACATAGGGAAAAATCATCAGTTGTGGAAGCTAAGGAAATTGGGGGTTGTGAGTGTTACTGATTGGACCAGGCTGGGGTAATTAATTATCAAATTTGGTTCTAGAATCAGCCATGGTGCCATCCCCTCTGGTCTCATGGTCAGTGGGGCTGCTCTGCCTGGATAGGCCTGGGGCTGAAACACATATAAATCCAAGACATTATCTTTAGTGTAACCAAAACATAATGTCCTCCTGATCAATAGACCTGAGGCTTCATTCTTAAAAGATTTGGCACTGACCACAACCTTATGTCCTAAGGTTTAATGATTAAGAGAGTAGGCATACAAAGGTGGAAGGATAAAGGCAGAAAAAAGACAATTGAGTCACAATACCATTATCCAGGCAAAACTAGCTTCAACCAAAGAAAATGCTGTTAGTGAAATCTGGGTGCAGTTGCATTCCATGGACTACAGAGGGGCGGGATCCTGTAGGGTGATTTGGGTGTTCTTGCTAGTGCCTGAATCTGGTAGAGATCCTGGTGGACACAAAATGCCAGAATTCCCACGGAAATGGCTGCTTCTCTGAGACAACCAGGAGGTAACAATATTCACCCCGCTGTGCCCTTGATGTGCCTCAGCCTGTCGCCAAGTTCCTCCCCACCCACACGGCATGCCTCGATTCTCTTGGGGGCCCCAACTTCTAGAGGGGGTGATCATTAACTCCTTACGTGAGATGGGACAGACAGATGAAAGCTCCCCTCTTCACAGGAAGGGCAGAGAGAAGGAATAATTACCAACTCACTAATTTTGTTCTCCAAAACAAAAGAAAAGCCACCTGCTCTCTTCCACCATGCTTTATCTCTCGCTCTCTCTCTCTCTCTCTCTCTCTCTCACACACACACACACACACACACACACACACACACACACACACACACACAGAAGTAAAGAAGACAAACTGGTTTTTCCTCCATTTCTTTGTCTCACCAAGAGGCACGGTGTTGGTTTGCTCCGGCTACCAAAGTACCACAGACCAGAGGACTTAAACAGCAGAAATTTATGTTCTCACAATTCTGGACGCTGGAAGTACCAGATCAAGGTGTCAATAAGGTTGGTTTCTTCTGAGGCCTCTCTCTTTGGCCTACAGGTGTCTGTCTTCTCCTTGTGTCCACTCAAGCTTCTTCCTCCGTGCACAAGTTCCCCTTAGGTTGCTGCCACAGCAAACACATCATATCCCTCTGTTGCCTATATTCAAGCCCTACCATTCACAAATATTGGTGTGAAGCTTCATCTGAACAGCTCCAAATGGATGCCAAAAAACTTGTTTACAGTGGTTGTCAGTAACACAAAATGTGGGGATTAGGGGGAAAACAAACCTTTCCCTTACAACAGAAATTCCACTCATGCAAAGAGAGTAAGCCATAAATATAGACAGGAGGTTAAAAAGTGCCTGGATTCATGCCCACCAGTAGCAAAGAAAAAAATGAAAGCAAAAGCCAATGAAGCTTGAGCTGGCTGAGCCCCAAGACCTCAGCCAGAGTAACACTGCCTCATTGGACAGTTTTCTTTCACTGCCCTTTGTGCCTCATTGGACAGTTTTCTTTCACTGCCTTACGTAAGGCTCTCTGGTAAGCATTAATGAGAATAAGAAGTGGGGTTTTCCAGGAAGCATTTCACCAAAGTAAAACTCAGCAAATTTAACTGCCCCAAGAGCCATTCCTCCTGAGTACTTCACTACTTTTCGCTTCTTGTTAAACTCCTGGATCAAAACAGAAGTATGAGCTTCCTTTTATACCTATCACAGCACCATAACTTAACAGGATTTGTTTTCCCTTTATCCTGAGTGAGTCTATTAAAGCACGATAAATGGCTGTGAAGAGCCCATTTTCTGTGATCCCAATTAACTTCTGCATGGTGATGCATTTTCTAGCTCAATATATCTTGTACTCTGTTTCTTTAACCACTGCCAAGAGCTGCTAGCGTCCTTTACTCAGAGGCTCTCCCAGGCAACTGATCCCAATTAACTGGAATCCTCACATCTTTGATCGGTTAAAAGGAAAGGAATGCCTCACACCCATTAGGATGGCTACTATCAAAAACACAGAAAATAACAAGTGTTGGTAGCAAAATTGGAAACTTTGTACATTGTTGGTGGGAATGTAAAATGGTACGGTCACTATGGAAAACAATGTGGCAGTTTCTCAAAAAATTAAAAATAGAACTGCCAGATGATCTAGCAATTCCACTTTTGGGTACATACCCAAAAGAATTTAAAGCAGGACCTCAAAGAGATATTTGTACATCTATATTCATAACAGCATTATTTGCAATAGCCAGAAGGTAAAAGCAACACAAGTGTCCAGCAACATATGAGTTGATTAGCAAATATTATATATATATGTGTGTGTGTGTATATATGTATATATAGTGAAATATTATTAGCCCTAAAAAGAAAGGAAATTCTGACATATGCTAATACATGGATAAACCTCAAAGATATTATACTGAGTGGAATAAGTCGGTCACAAAAGGACAGTTGCCTAGATATCTAGAGTAGTCGAATTTATACAGACAGAAAGTAGAATGGTGGTTCCTAGGGGCTGGAAGGAAGGAGGAATGGGGAGCTATTATTTAATGGTTATAGAGTTTCAATTTTGCAAGATGAAAAAGAGCTCTAAATAGGGATGGTGATTGTTGCAAAACAATGTGAATATACTTAATATCACTGAATCATACACTTAAAAATGGTTAAGATGGTAAATTTTATATTATGTGTATTGGTAATACAATTTTTAAAAATCCATAAATAAAGATATCAATTTAAAACTAGAATATTTTTTAAAAGAGGAGGAATGAAAAATGAGAGTTATGAATGGGATAGGGGCCAGGAGAGATGGTAGTATCTGTTAGGCATGTTACTTGGCAATTTTTAAAAGTTGAAAGTCAAATGATTTTTTTTAGCATGCAACAAATTATCACCATCAAAATGGTTGTGTCAAAATATCGATCACCTCTTACATAGTTCTGTAGCAAGAATATCACCCAAATATGGCTCTCCTAGAAGCATTGGAATAAAAGCAACTCTGTAGACACCTTGATCTTGGACTTCTAGCCTCCAAAACTGTAAGGAAATACATTTCTATTGTTTAAGCCACCCAATCTGTGGTACTTTGTTATGGCAGCTCTAGCAAATGAATACATACCCCTTCCTCAATGACCTTTAAGAGTTACCCAACTTTTCAGCAGAGGGTTAGTTTGGTGCCCTAAGCAAAGTCTACTTACTGGTCTGTAGCTGTGCACAGTTATGGCCACTAGATTGCCATCAGGCATATGGGGACTATCTGTTGGCACTGCTCCCTTAAGAACTTTAGGACCTACCTATTCCATCCATGTCTTTCCTGTCACTTAACACCATGTCACAATGCAAGCCCCTATGGCCACATTACCTCTTCAAGTGGAAGCAGCTTATGGTCCTTCATCTCTGTATTCCCAAGTAGTGGAGAAA
>NW_011888861.1:6064744-6074123 GCF_000151845.1 Pteropus vampyrus
AGTACTAGGACAGGTAATTTTTTAAAGATATTTCTAAGTTTTAAGAAAAGCTATAAATAGAGGCAAATAATGTTTGTGTTGAAAGATACTTAGATACTATCTTATCCTATTTTATAGGTGGGGAAGCTCAGGCCCAGAGAGATTAAGCAATGTGCTCAAGGCATCTCATAATAGTAATGGTAAAATTGGGAACAAAATCCACTAATTCTGAATCCAAGTCCAGTGATCCTTCATTTATACCACATAATAAAATATTTCAAATAAAATAAAGGAGCCCATTACTTAAATGACATGATGGCAATAATAGTATTTATTGGATACTTGCTTTGTGCCCTAAATGCTTTACCTACTCAATTTCATTTAGTTTGCAGAGCCTTGAGATAAATACTGTTATCTTTCCAATGTTGCAGATGGGAAGACTGAAACACCGAAGCATAGGGTAACCTATCCAGAGTCACAAGACTAATAACTGATAGAGCCAGGTCTCAAATTCAGGCAGTCTGGCTGTAGAACTCAAGAGTTTTTACCCTTATGCTCAAGTGAAAAGTTATTACATAATTCCTCAGTTTTATAAAGGCATATTCTTTTTATGTATAATCAAAGTCATTGTCCTTGAGAGTACAAAAAAGAGTTTTAAAGTATCTTTTCTATTTTCACAGGAAATTATGGCACTTCTGTTGCTTCCTTGGAAAAGGCCAGCGCTGAACTGCCACAACAGATGGTGCCTTTTCTCACTGCCAGTGCTGTGGCGGTGATTCTGGCCAGTCATACTCTCCATCTGGAAAACGGGCTGGTCCTCTTTCTTCCTTCTTCCCATAGAGTCCAAAATTCCTGACGTTCATTTGAAGAAATGCTTCATTTAACAGAGATGTAATGTATGATGCCTACAGAGGAAATCTCACAGAGATCTCCTTTGATGAGCACCTGCCAAAAATGGCATCAAGATAAAGCAGTCAGATTTGAAAGGAAATGTGTTTTCCAGGCTCAATAATATCAAATAATTATAGTTATGTGACTACTTTATGTCCACATGGATTATACTCTCTTTAAAGTTCTTTATATTATACATTTGAAATAGAAAAGACAAATATCTCTGGACTATATTATAAACCTGTTAATTAAGGAAAGAAAAGCACAAGCAAAGTAAAATCTATTCTTTTTCTAACCATATTACAAGGCCACTAAAAGTAGGTAATTATGTTACTGATAGTAGAAATGGTAATAATAATCATAAATAAGTTTTTGAATATATATAAAAAGAAAAAGGTCATCTACATCCAAAAGAAGTGACTGTTTCCCAACTCAATACAGAATAAAGAAGATTCTATACTAAAGAAGTTTCCTTAGTTTAAGAAACACAATACTGTAGCACTTAAAGGCACAAAATGAGGCTTCATTATAGTTTTCGATGCGAATTTCCTGGTGAATGAAATTCTTCACCTTCTTACACAACAATATCGTAATAAAAATTAAGTGAAAATTTATCACACGATTTGCTTTAAAAAACTGACAGGTGGGCAACACAGTTACTTTAAAGTATTTGTGTATTATTTATCATAACATTGAGTGATAAATGTGAACCATATCATTGTTAATTATAGCTGTAATCTAACCTTATTAAATCCCAGGAACTCACATAATCCAGTTTCGGGAATTATATATAAAAAGGAAAAGTTCAACAAACAAAAGTAATTGAAAACAATTTCAGGTGTTATTTTTAGTTTAAAGAACAATAAAGTGATTCCATTTCTTCTCCTTTCTAATCCTTTCAAATTCCAAAACTGCGTTCATGCCTCTCATCTTCTCACTCTTAGTTCTCCCATGAATATCTACCAAACACCTTTCCTTTCTTCCTTCTCTTTCCTCCTTCTTTCTTTGCTTAGAAGTTCCTGCCCCCTGGTCAAACCCTACTTCCCAACAAGTTCTTTGGTAAATAATGTTCTTCTTTCATTAGAATTTTCAGTTGAATAAAATTCTTCACTTCCTTACACAAGAACATAATAATAAAAAATTAACACTTCTGAAATTAAAAAAAAACTATTTAGTGAGCAATACAACTATAGTACTTAAAGTGTATTTTCTTTATAACATTGAGTAATAAATGTGAAAAAAGTGAAAAGTATGTGTAAGAAAAGTGTTCCTAATGATAGAATAATAGTAAAATAGAAAAATAAAAACTTTTTTTTTTATAACCAAAAGCTAAATATAATCAACTATTGAATTTGCTCAGTGGTATTTTGCTTGTACAGCTAGGCACTTATAATAAAAGAAATACCTTTACCCTAAAATGTCCAAAGAAAAAACAACTTTTTAAAATTGTTATTCTGTAACTCTCTAACTCCTAACCTTCCTTTTCTCACTAAAACAATTGTAATTATGTGGGATTTGACCCTCCTCTATTTCCCATCTTACAACCTTGTAAAACAGAGGTAATGGGGATATCAACTTGCTATTTTTGGAGACTATTAGACATGAGTGGTCATTCAGTCTGATATTTTTGGAAATATATTACTTCACAATAAATCTGGATTTTAAAATGACAAACAGTGGTTGCGATCACCCAATGAAGTAAATTTTTGTACACTGGGACCCATCCGGGTGTTTCTTTCTCCCAAAATGAACCTTTCACACCTTATCATTTCTCTTTTCAAACTTCTAAAACCTCCCTCCCAGATCCTCACTCTCTGAAATAAATGACCTTGCTTCCCATTTCACTGAGAAATAGAAGAATCAGAGAACTTCCTCCTACTCCCATCAGAAGTACCAATTTACCTGAGTCACAAGTCTGCCCTCTGGTTCTCTCCCATTGTTGTAAATGAACTTCAGAGGTTAACCATTCCTTCTGCATGCCAGGGGGGATCCTCTCCCCTCCCCAAGAATATTGATCCAGCATTTGTCCCATCTCACTCCTGCAGCTGCCATTTGTTCCACTCTAGAGGATCTTTCTAATCAACAGCCAAACACACTGTAATTACTCACATTAAAAACAATTGTTTTTAAGCTTCTCTTGATCCCACACACCCCTCCAGCTTCCATCTCATTTCTCTTTATAGTAGAATTCTTTGAAAGTATTCTGCAAATTCTGGTCATGACGGTGGAGTAGGTAAATGCTGTGTTTGCCCCCTGTCATGACCACATCAAAATTACTACTGAAGTACAGAACAACCATCATTGAAATTCACCTGATCTAGATGAACAGAAGTCCTATAACTGAAGACATACAGAAGGGGCTACCTCAAGACTAGTAGGAGGGGTAGAGATGCAAAACAGGTTGGTCCCACACCCACGTGTGGCAATTGAAAATTGAGAGAGATATCTTGACTGCAGAGCAAGGGGTCCCAGCCCCTCGCTGAGCTCCCCAACCCAGGGTTCCAGTGCAGAGAAAAGAAGTCCCCACAATCTGGATGTGAAAATCACTGGAGATTGTGGCTGAGTGGGGCAGAGGGCTGTGGGGGTCCCAAGAATTCCTCTTGGAGAAACCATCCATGTGTGAACTTATTCACTGATATATTCACTCACTCTGGGCTCCAGGGCTGGGGCAGCAGCTCAAAGGGTGCCAGGGACATACAAGGAAGAACTGAATTGTCTGGTTTCAGGGCAAGAAATGTAGGATTAGCTTTCTCCCAGGCAGAAGTGCTGACAGAGGCCATTGTTCCTATGCTGGGCCCTCCCCCAACCCAGTTTGCAGACACAGGTGATATCTGAGTCTCCATAAATCTGGCTAACACCGGTTGCCCTGCCCTGGTGATTCCCTGCCCCACCCAACTTGTGGGCCCACCCAAGCCGTTTCCAGTGGCATTT
This sequence comes from Pteropus vampyrus, assembly GCF_000151845.1. Classification (NCBI taxonomy): domain Eukaryota; kingdom Metazoa; phylum Chordata; class Mammalia; order Chiroptera; family Pteropodidae; genus Pteropus; species Pteropus vampyrus. Next base: position 6,068,546 of record NW_011888861.1, read on the forward strand.
CCATTCAAATGGCCTGGCCTGGCTTACATTGCAGACTTCCCTAAAATCTCTCAAAGGTTCACAAAACCCACATAAGCAGCATCTGGCCTCAGTGTGCCCGTACCTCTTGCTGAACAGCCTCAAGCCTGACACTAGCAACAGCCTGTTCCGGTTTGAGGCTTGGTCTCTCAAGACAACTCCAAGCCCAGTGTGAGTGGTGGCCATCTGCAGATTGCTTGGTGGCTCATGCCAAGTGGCCCCAGGCAGGGCACAGGCTGTGTCTGAACTTGGCTTGTGGTGAGGCCCCTCCCAGCAGGCCCCAAGCTTTGGCATGCCCAGTGGCCGGCTTTAGACTGAGCTGTCCACATCTGAAGACACACCCAAAGGGCAGACTGGGTAGTCCCCGCACAATGGCTCCTCCACTATAGTCATTAGTCAGTCCTCACAACCATTCAGCCCATGGGTCAATCCCTCCCACTGACATACAAAGAGCAACAAGGCTCAGCTACAACAGGAGGCACACACAACCCATACAAGGGACACAGCTTGAGCACATGACTCAGGTAACCAAGGAAGACTGCTCCTCTGAGCCATTCTACTAAGACCAGGAGACATAGCAGCCCTAACTAATACATAGAAACAAACATAGAGATGCAGCCATAATGGGAAGACAAAGAAACATGTTTCAAATGATAGAAAAGAACAAAACTGCAGCAAAAGAACTAAACAAAATGGAGACAAGCGATCAACCAGATGCAGAGTTTAAAACATGAATTATAAGGCTGCTCAATAAACTTAGGAGAAGAGTGGATGAACTCAGTGAGAATTTTAACAAAGAGATAGGAAACATAAAAATAGAGAGAGAAAACATAAAAAAAAGCCAGTCAGAAATGAAGAATACAATAACTGAAATAAAGAATATCTTAGGAGGAATCAACAGATTAGATGAAGCAGAGAATCAAATCAGTGATTTATAAGATAAGGTAGGAGAAAACACCCAAACAGAATAGCAACAAGAAAAAAAAATTTTTTTTAAATGAGGATAGTTTAAGGGTTCTCTGGGATAACATCAAGCATACCAACAGAAAACATCCCTAACCTAGTGAGGGAAAACAGATATACAAGCCCAGGAAATATGGAGAGTCCCAAACAAGATGAAGCCAAAGAGGCCCATACCAAGACACATTTATAATTAAAATGTCAAAGGTTAAAAACAAAGAGAGTATCTTAAAAGCAGCAAGAGAAAAGCAATTACTTACCTACAAGGGAGCACCCATAAGACTGTCAACTGATTTCTCATCAAAAACTTTGCAGGCCAGAAGGGATTAGCAGGAAATATTCAAAAGCAAGGACCTACAACAAAGATTACTCTATCCAGCAAAGCTATCATTTAATATCAAAGGACATATAAAGAGTTTCCCAGACGAGAAAAAGTTAAAGGAATTCATTAACACCAAACCAGTATCACAAGAAATGTTAGATAGACTTCTTTAAGAAGGAAAAAAAAAGATCAAAAATATGAATAATAAAATGGCAATACTACATATCTATCAACAATTACTTTAGATGTAAATGGATTAAATGCTCCAATCAAAAGATAGGGTGGCTGAATGGATACGAAAACCAGACCCTTACAAATGCTACCTCTAAAAGACTCACCTCAGATCAAAAGACACACAGACTGAAAGTAAAGAAATGGAAAAAGATATTTCATGAAGATGGAAACAAAGAAACAAACAAACGAAAAACTGCAGTAGCAATACTTTTATCACACAAAATAGACTTTAAAACAAAGGCTATAACAAGAGACAAAGGACCCATATCCCACTTCTGGGTATTTATCCAAAGAAACCCAAAACACTACTTTGAAGGGACATGTGCATCCAATATGTTTATTGTACCATTATTTACAATAGCCTAGATATGAAGGCAACCTGAGTGTTCATCAGTGGATGAATGGATAAAGAAGAGGTGGTACATATACACAACAGAATATTACTCAGCCACAAAAAAGAGTGAAATCTTGCTACCTACAACGACATGAATGGACCTAGAGGGTGTTGTACTGAGGGGAGTAAGCCAGACAAAGACAAATGCCATATGATTTCACTTACAGGTATAATCTGAAGAACAAAATAAACAAACAAAATAGAAACAAACTCAGATACAGAGATCATTTTGAAGTTCCAGATGGAAAAAGGATTGGAAGGGTGGGAGAAGGGATTAAGAAATACAAATCGATAGTTACAAAACAGTCATGGGGATATAAAGTATAGCATGAGGAATATAGTCAATAATATTATAATAGCTATGTATGGTGTCAGATTTATCAAGGCTATCACTTTTTAAGTTATATGAATCTGTAACCAGTATGTTGTACACCTGAAACTAGTATAATATTGTATGCCAACTGTAATTGAAAAACAAAACAAAATATTATCAAAAGAAAAAAGAAAAGAAAATGTTACTATAATTGCTATTTCCAATCCTTCTCGTATTCTTTTGAAACCCACTCCAATCTGGCTTTCCTCTGCCCTTCCATCAAAAAAGAGTTCTTGTCAATCTCACTAATGACTTTCATGGTGCTAAAATCTATAGTTTATTTTCAGCCCTCATCTTACTTGGTCTATCCAGATATTTTGATCCAGTTGACCTCTCCTTCCTTGACACTTTCTAACCACTCCCTCCTGGTTCTTGATCCACCCCAGGGGTGGCTTCTTCTCAGTTTCCTTGGCTAGCTGGCATGCGCCAGAGCTCAGACCTCTTCTCTATATGCATTCATTCCCTTGGCCAACTCATATACATATAACATATTATTGAATTGTACACTTGAAACCTACTTGATTTTATTAACCAATGTCACCCCAATAATTTTAATTAAAAAAAAAAAAAGGCATGCAGACAGTCCAGGCCTTTCCCTTGAACACCAAACACAAATTCACCTACTTGCACAGCCACTCCACTTGAATTCATTATAAACTCAGTATTTCCAAAAACAAACTGCCCTCTCCAAACCTTCTCCTCTCATCATCAGCCCCATCTCGATAAAAAGCAACTCCAGCCTAGTTTTTCTAACCTTAGAGTCAACCTTGACTTCTTTCTCTCTCTTACAGCATTCATCCAAACAAAACCAACAAATTTTGTTGCTCCTATCATCAAAATACAGCCCACATCTGACCATTTCTCAGTACATCTACTGTTACCTGACTGGTTCTAGACACCATCATCCCTTCCCTGGATAACTGCAGTATCCTCCAAGCTACTCTCCCTGTTTCCCACTACAATCTGTTCACTGCACAGTGGACAGGGAGTTATCTTTAAAGGTGGGTCAGATCATGTCATTCTTCCGCTCAAAGCCATCCATTGACTGACTTCCCCTCTCATTCAGATAAAAACTTAATTCTTTATAGAGGTCCAAAAGGGCCCCTCTAATCTCATCTTCTCCTAACTCTTCCCCTTTCATCTGTTCAATTCACACTGGCCTCCTTAACTGATCCTCACACAAACCAAGCACACCCTTACCTCAGGGCCTTTGCACTTACTGTTCTCTCAACTTGGAATTCTCTTCTGACTGTTTACTAGATTCTTTCCAACATTGACTTTAGGGCTGTGCTCAAAAGTTACCTCATAGGTGTGGCTTTCCCTGATTGTTTTATATAAAATAGCAAACCTCTTCCCCACCTTCCAGCATTATCTATTCCTTTCGCTCTTCCTTATTTTCCTCTACAACATCTGTCATCATGTTTTATTTAGTTGTCTCTAGCCTCTCTGTCTCAATTAGAATATAAGATCTATGAAGGCAGAAACATGTCTATTTTGTTTGTTTTCAGTCATTAAGATATAGAATAGCTCTTGACTGACTGACGGATAATTAGTTGTCCAAAGAATGTACAAATGAATGAATGAATGAATGAATGAATGGAACATTTTTGCTATTATGTTTTCCTCATAGAGAAAAATTTTAATTGCTCTAAACCAATAAAAATATGAGCCACGGAGAAGTATAACATGATTGGTATAATACAATTTTTGGAGAAAAATTTTTGAGAAACTAATGAAAGTCATTTAAAGCTGTCCAGAAATTGATTGGCTATAAAAATGGTACAATAAAATACACAGCAATGAAAAATAACAAATTAGAACACGATTGACCTGAAAATTTGTCCACGATATGTTTAGTGAAAAAAATTAAACTACCAAGTAATAAGATTGGCATCATTCTATTTGCTTTGAAGTTTCAATGACTACATTAAATAAATATATGGATTTTGACCATAGAGAGCATAACTTCAAAAGAGCAGAAGTAGGAAATCTCAAACCTAAATTATAAACCCCTCTGTTACTTACCTTATTGAAGTAAGCATTTATTATTTTCATAACTTTTTTTAACCCAATAAGATTTTTTAAAGTATTAATGGGGAAAAGTGTTTGAGCACAAAGCTTTTAATGAAATACAATGTGGGCATTACACGACTTTGGGGTTTATAACATAGTGAAGTCTTAAAATGCAAAATTAAATGATCAAATGCTTGAGCCAAACTTAGGGAAATAATTAACTAGATATATTAAAGAATTTCCATATTTTTCTTTCATTATTTATGTAACTCAAAATATTTTTAAGTAGTTCAATTAAGTTTAGTATACAAATACATCCAAATTGAAAGAAAAACCAATTTTTTTTGAAGAAGGAAATAAACAGATTATCAAGGAACCATTTCTTAATTTTGTTCTGTGGAGGATGGGTCAACTGCTGGAATTATATTAGTTTGGGGACTCTGTCAGTTTGAGTGATCTGGAACTTTCAATGTGTCATAGACAGTGTGACAGCATACACTACTGTGGTGGCTGAAAAATGACTACTTGAGATTTATTACTTGTAGGAAATTACTGTTTGACTATCGCCATGGGAACAAAAGGCTTTTGATCATAGGGACATAGCATTCTGATAACAAGCTTTCTGCTTCTGTACTCCCCGCTTACACACCCCGACCTATAGGTTGACAGGTAGTGAATAGGAGAAAAATAGACCTTTGTGTCAGACAGAATGAAGAATGGGATTTGGGGCTTAAAAACCCTGTACCTCTACATTTCGGGGCTGCTTAATTTTGGGTCTGCGTACCCCTGGCAGACCCAGCTGGCCGAATAAAGAGTGTGATTCTTATGACTCACTGATTCCTGGTGGTCCATGTGTCTTTCAGTGGCTGGCGGGATCTCAGGGAGTGGCCCTGGGATCTAAGACCAGACCGGCCTCCGAAGTGGTTGCTGTCCCTGTTACGGATTCAAAGGGGTGGCCACCCTGAGATGTTCCAGGGCCCTTGAATGCTGTGATGGGTCAGTACAATCATCAAGGACGCAACCTTTAGGACACGCTCTTTGTTCCTGGCCCCGATGGGAATCTGGAATTTCTAAGGCCTCGGTGTCTGGATAAAAGGTACCTTCCTGTTTCTGTTGACCGGTCAGTGGGGGTCCGTGGAGAGACTGGACGTAATCATATCTCCTAGACCGTGGCCAGGCCGCGGGACGCCGCCTCCTATGCCCTGTTGTCAGGTTTTATTTATTGTCTCTGGTCTTGTCTAGGTCGTAGGTGGCGGACTTCTCT
>NW_011888861.1:6074353-6075765 GCF_000151845.1 Pteropus vampyrus
CGAGCGGCCGTCTTTTGGTGTAAATTGTCAGAGGGCTCCTTTGACAAGGGTTTGGTGAGGAATGTTTGGAAGATTGTCACAGGAGACCCGGGACACCCCGATCAGTTTCCCTACATTGATCAATAGTTAAATCTTGTTCAGAATCCCCTTCCTTGGCTCCGCCGGTGTGCTCTCTCCCTAAGGATGCAAATTTTAGTTGTGGGTACCCCTAAACATGCAGCAACTGAAACTCCAAAACAGCCGAGTCCCTCAGTCCTCCAATCTCCACCGGAGAACAATGACCTTCCCCCACCCTGTAATCCAGAACAACAGAGGCCCAAAAGCACTGCCTCGTCTCCCCGGACGCGAGCAGGTAACCCTTATGGGCCTCCTGCTCCTGCTCCTGGCGAGGCACCGGCTGATACCACTACCCCGGCCATTCTTCCCTTGCGAGAAGTACCACTCCAGGGGCATCACACAGACAGGCCCTTTATGGTTTACGTGCCTTTCTCAACTAGTGACCTGTACAACTGGAAGGCACAGAATCCGCCTTTCTCTGAGAAGCCCCAAGTGTTAATGGGACTCCTAAAGAATGTCTTTCAGACTCACCGCCCCACCTGGGACGATTGCCAACAGCTCTTTTAGTTACCCTCTTCACCGCAGAAGAACGTGGGCGCATACGGGCAGAAGCACAAAAGACGGCTGCGGGAGGGAAGAGGATTGAGGAAACAGAGGAACAGATTGAGGAGGAATTTCCCTCCACCCGCCCAGACTGGGGACACAATTCTCAGGCAGGGAGAACGGCATTAGATCGGTATCACCAGATTCTAATTGGGGGAATTAGGAATCAGCCAACTAACCTTTCTAAGGTAACTGAAGTTATACAGGGACCTCAGGAATCCCCCGGAGTGTTTCTTGAACGGCTACAGGAGGCATACCAGGTATACACTCCCATTGATCCTGAGGCCCCTGAGAACCAGCGGGCAATTAATGTAGCCTTTGCTACTCAGGCAACCCCTGATATCTGGTGTAAATTGCAGAAATTAGAAGGTTTTGCAGGGATGAACTTGTCCCAACTTGTTGAAATAGCCCAGAAGGTGTTTAACAACAGGGAGGCACCAGATGACCCCAAACATATGGCTAAAATAATGGTAGCAGCTATGCAGGAGGAGAGATCAGGGAAGACTAGGGCAAGACAAGGGAGATCAGAAAGAGGCCCACGTAAGGGTTATACATCCCTAGGGAAAAATCATGCCTACTGCAAGAAGGAGGGCCATTGGTAGAATGAATGTCCTGAAAGAAATGTGAAAGACCAAGAAAACCGCAAGACTAAAGTCTTCGTCACTGAGGAAGAGGACTGACGGGGCCGGGGCTCCTACACACTAAGCCCCCAGGAGCCCAGGGTTGCCTTAAGAATTGGGGGCAAAACTGTT
>NW_011888861.1:6075815-6077414 GCF_000151845.1 Pteropus vampyrus
TCGTCACTGAGGAAGAGGACTGACGGGGCCGGGGCTCCTACACACTAAGCCCCCAGGAGCCCAGGGTTGCCTTAAGAATTGGGGGCAAAACTGTTAACTTCCTGGTGGATACAGGGGCTACCCACTCAGTGTTACTTGACCCGGGGGATCAATCTCCAAACGAAAGACCGCCGTCCAACGGGCTACAGGTAAAATACGAGAATATCCATACACCACTGAAAGGACTATAGATCTGGAGTGAGGAATAGTGACCCATTCTTTCCTCATAATTCCAGAAGGTCCAGCTCCACTTCTTGGTAGAGGCCTACTCCAAAAGCTACAGGCTACTGTTACATTCAGAGATAGTACAACTCAGATGTCCATGTCTGCCCCGTCAACTATCTTAATTACCTGTCCTCTATCCGAAGAGTACCTCCTCTATGAGAAGGAAGAAAATGTAGACCCGTCCACGGGGACATTACTAGACAGACTCCTGATAGAATATCCAGGGGTATGGGCTGAAAACAATGCCCCAGGTTTGGCTAAGCACCAAGTCCCAGTAGTAGTGAGTTTAACTGCTACTGCGACCCCTGTCCGGGTTAAGCAATACACGATTGCCCAAGATGCCAAAATTGGTATAAGGAAACATATCCAGCGGCTGTGGGAAGCGGGGATTCTCGTGCCGTGCCAATCGCCGTGGAACACTCCCTTGCTCCCAGTCCAGAAGCCTGGTACTCAGGACTACAGGCCAGTACAAGACTTAAGAGAAGTGAACAAGAGAGCTGAAACCATCCACCTGACTGTACCCAACCCGTACACTCTCTTAAACTTGTTACCTCCTGAGAGAACTGTTTATACCATACTAGATTTAAAGGATGCTTTCTTCAGCATTCCCTTAGCCCCTAGCAGCCAGCCTATCTTTGCCTTTGAGTGGACAGACCCAGAGGGGAGATTCTTGGGCCAACTAACCTAGAAGCGTTTACCACAAGGATTCAAAAATTTTCCTACCCAATTTGATGAGGCCCTAAGTGCAGATCTTCGACCTTTCCATCAGCGTAATCTTGACTGTACATTACTCCAGTATGCTGATGATTTATTATTAGCAGCTGAAACCAAGAAAATCTGTCTCGCGTCAACCAGGGACCTGCTCGGCACCCTAGAGGCATACAGGTACCAGGTCTCGGCTAAGAAGGCCCAGCTATGCACCCAGTCGGTGGCCTACCTCGGGTATACACTCGAAGGAGAAAAACGGACTCTATCCCGGCACAGGATTGAAGCCATTCTTCAGATTCCAGTACCCACCACCAAGAGACAGGTAAGAGAATTCCTCGGGGTGGCAGGCTATTGCAGACTTTAGATTCCTGGGTTCGCAGAAATTGCAAAGCCCCTGTACTCAGCAACAGGAGGAAATCAGCCCCTCAATTGGATAGAGACAGAGCAGAAGGCCTTTGACCTTCTCAAGCAGGCACGCATATCAGCCCCAGCCCTTGCTCTTCCAGACATCACCAAGGGATTTCATCTTTTTGTAAGTGAGACCAAGGTAATCGCCAAAGGGGTCCTAACCCAAACACTAGGCCCGTGGCGCCAACCAGTGGCCTATCTATCAAAGAGACTAGACAC
>NW_011888861.1:6077464-6078856 GCF_000151845.1 Pteropus vampyrus
AAGGGATAAATAACACGTCTACACAAAGACTTATACAAAAATGTTCATAACATCTTTATTCATGATAATCAAAAATGAGAAACAAACGAAATGTCATCAATAATAGAATGGATGACTAAATTGTGGAATACTACTCAACAGTAAAAAAGAACTAATCCTAGATTTTTTAAAAAGGAACTAATTCATTATACAATATGGATGAATCTCACAATATTATAATGAAGACAGACACAAGGCAGGAGGAAGTCAAACCCAAGGCAATCCTTATTGTATGAAACCATTTACATGAAGTTGAAGAACAGACAAAACTAATCTGTGGTGATTGAAATCAGAAAATGGTTGGTTCTTGGGAGAGTGTGGATTATCTAAAATACTGGAAAGGAGTACAAAGGAACTTTTGTGGACTAATGAAAATGTTCTCTTTTGGGTGGTGTTTACATACATGTATACAATTGTTAAAAGTCATCAAGTTGAAGTAAGATCTGCGGATTTTTATTATATGCAAATTATACCTCAATTTTAAAAAAATTACGAAGGGCCATCATTAAATTAAATTTGTGCCATAGTTTATTTAACCATTCCTCTAATGTTGGACATTAGTCTTTTCCACTTTTTCACAATCATAAATTATAATACAACAAATATCCTTGTGCACATATTAGGTTGAACCATATGAAATTACCAATCTTATATTTCTGACCTATAAAAGTGGCAAGTTCATATATTCCGACCTAATAGATTTTTAATATTTCAGATTATTCCCTTAGGTTAAATTTGCAGAGTCGGGTGACTTGTGCAAAATTTATGAACATAAAAGACCGTTGATATATATTGCTGAATTACTTTCCCTACCAGTTCTATAAATGTATAATTTATACTAACCTCTTATGAAAATTTCTACTTGCACCTTATTTTTAATTCTTAAAAATTTAATTTCGATAGCCACTTACATCTCTTCCACAACTATCTTCTATCTTATCAGCACTTTGTAGCTCTCATGGCTCACAACACATTCTTCTTTCATCTTGTATGTGTACATGCATGGGTGTATAAGAAACTCCTGGAAGACAAGAACAATTTCATTTTTCTTTATCTACTAGCCTGGTACCTTGTGCATTTCATTCATTCATTCATTCATTCAAGGACCATCTATCGAATTCACACAATGGACTGGTAATTGAGACAGGTGCAATAGGTACACAAAACGTTCACTGAACCGAACACTAGTTTCAGATATCCTTTTATTGTACTAATAGGTCTCATTTAACATTTCATGACCCACGTTTTAAATTTCTAGATTGAGACTTTCTCATTTCTATGGTGCACTAATCCGCGGAAGAAAAAAAAAACTTTGAAAGTTCAGCCTTTAAATATATTGACTACGTACGCGCC
>NW_011888861.1:6078906-6080113 GCF_000151845.1 Pteropus vampyrus
TATAGACACCTTTTCAGGATGGGTAGAGGCCTTCCCCACCAGGAAAGAAACTGCCTTAGTAGTTACTAAGAAACTACTACAAGAAATCCTTCCTCAATTTGGTCTCCCTGGAACTATAGGGTCGGATAACAGGCCAACCTTCATAGCAAAGGTGTCACAGAAATTAGCTAACTACGTAAATTTGCGATAGAAACTCCACTGTGCCTACCAGCCCCAAAGTTCGGGTCAAGTAGAGTGAATGAATCAGACCCTAAAAGAGACATTAGCCAAGTTAGGATTAGAAACTAGTGGGACCTGGATAGAACTTCTCCCCTTTGCTCTTCTCCGAGCCAGGTGTACTCCATATATTAATGGATTCACCCTATTTGAGATTTTCTTTGGAAAACCCCCTCCTTTAGTACCTAGAATAAAAGATGAGAAAAAGGCAGAGTTACGTAACCTTGTCTTACTTAAGTCTTTACAGGCCCTTCAAAGTGTACGGGAGGAGATTTGGTCCTGGGTTCATGCTGCCCACTCAACTCCGGAGGACAGACTTCCTCATCAGTTTCAGCCTGGGGACTCTGTGTGGATCCAGAAGTTCACTTCCAAAGGACTAGAACCCAAGTGGAAAGGACCCTTCACTGTCTACCTGACGACGCCCACCGCAGTTAAAGTAGACGGCATCTCATCGTGGATCCATCACTCCCACATGAAGGCAGCAGGAAGACGGACCCTTAAGACAAAGACTCAAGCGTACACAGGTCTAATCCTTCGTTTCTTCCTTTTTTCCTCTTTGGTCCAGGCATACAGAAACATATCCCAGCCTACGGTGTGGGAACTTATAGTAACCGAAACCGGTGAGACTGTTGCCCAGAACATCACCAGTCACAGTACTCCAGAGATCCAAGTGGACCTAAGCCGGCTTGCCAGAGACCCCCTCACCATTGTGATGGCCAGACACCAACTTGGATCGGAATCTTTCATAGGTAGAGCTTTCGTAGGGGGTGGAGCATACTTAGGCTACAAAGGGAACCTGGCTGTGGCATATTATCGGCTGAGAAAAACCTCTTAGGAATAGGGCTCTATATTTGTCCTCAAGGAATATCTGGCAGCATGAGGAATAGGGCACTCAACTGTGAGGGAAAAGGCCAATTTTCTTGTGCTAACTGGGGTTGTGAAACTATCTCTACTATAGATAATTATAAAAAACAGAATGATAATCATATTG
>NW_011888861.1:6085953-6088994 GCF_000151845.1 Pteropus vampyrus
GGCGCAAAATTGGAACGGGATGCGGAGAGGGCCGTGAGTTCCGTGGCAGCAAGCTGATGCACGCCCATGTGCAAAGCTACCGCGTGGGCGCTCGCGGACAGGATGCTGTTTTGTCCTGTACTCAGCTTGTCGTGACTCGGGTGAGTGGTGTGCAGGAGACTTGCAAGTTTGAGAAGCTGAGCTGTGGGAGATGCAGAGATTATTTTACAATTTAATTTTAAACTCTAATGGATTTGTTAACTCATTAATTAAGCACTAGCGCCTATTCAGTGCCTCGCACTTTCCTAAATACTTGAGATCTATCATTCAAAATATTTTCCTTCTTGGAGCTTAATTCTAGCAGAGGAGATGATATACATATATATTTAAATGGAGATATAATTTACGTGTACATATACAAGTTACATATGCATACATAATATATATGCATAATCTGATAAATATACCGTTGGAAAAAATAGAGATGGTAAGGGTTAGAAAGTGAGGTGGGCCTCCAGTTATTAATTTAGCATCATCATTTCATTGAGAAGGTGATATTTGACTGAAGACTTGAAGGGGAGTCACTGACCTGCACAAGGTTAAGGAAGTCTAAACAGACTCAGTTGACTAGATCACAGATTGTTCATTTTAAAAAGTCACTTGGGGTAATGTTTATTAATTAGCAAACTTGGCAAAAAATATTACTTTAGGTAGTCTATACTTTTCTATCAGTAGCCATCAGTAACCACTCTGGTAGATTCCGCGCCCCCGTCCCTCCAACAGAAACAACTGGTGAATGTTGGCTGCATCTAAAGTTTAAGAATACCTTTGGCTGGGGGAAAAGCAGACTGGTAGAGCAACAAAGTGAAGGAAGATTTTCATATAGAGGATAGGAAATGAATAGTGAGTGAGCTCTGTCAGTACCCCGCAGTAGTTATGGGTTAGAGATGGCTTTGAACTTTATTTCTGTATTTTTCCTTTTGGTGCTCTTTTTTTTTTTTTTGGACAAGATAGAAACTTGTAATTTATTTTCCTCTCATAATTCGAAATTATGGGGCAAGGGGAAGAGTGTTCTTTCTCTTTAGTTTTCCGACATTGTATCAGCAAGGTGGTAGTGTTGGATTAGTCTCAAATGATGTCATTTTTCGCAGAGTGTGGATGGATTCATAAATATGAGAACCACAGCCAGGACAGCTAAGGAAGCATGTATGTTCATTAATCATCAGCAAAGGAGAGTTTTGTTCCTTTGTCTTCAGCCTACTACTTTGTTTGACACTCAAGGTTCTCAGTAGGGCTACTTAGGCTTAAGAGTGTTATGAAAAGGAAATTTGTACTTGGTTCCCTCTGTTCAAGTCTAACTTTGAGCTTCTTTTGTTATGTATGTGGTTTTAATATCCTTTTGGTTTGCTGAGGGCCCCCCAAAGGAGAATTACACATTATACTTTAACATAGCTCAGTTTACTAGCTTCTTGGTTTTTAGTGGGAATTCATAATTCTTGGGCCTCATTTTGTTGTTACAATAAAGGAGGAAAAGTGAGTCAGGTGTTCTAAATGTCAGAGTATTGCTTTGTCCTCAGCCATTGGCCTGCTGACAGAAGGCAAGCTGTCATTCACCTTCAGGAGTTGAAGAGCCAAGTGGGAAGTGACCAGCCCTTTTCTCTTCTTTTCAGTTAGCAATATTCTTTTGAAATAAGCTTGCAATTGAAATAAATTTCAGTCATTTTTGGAAATGAAAAAAAAAAACCTGCAGTATCTAAATTGGAATTAATTCTTGCTTAGAAAGTAGTCATGATACTTTGTTTTGTGTGTGTATGAGGAAGATGTTTTAAATCACATGCATGATTATTTTGTTATTAAAAACAAGGAATTTGGAACTAGAATAATCCCGTCACTCTTCACAAGCCAGTTCTAGATTCAAATGTTTTCAAGCTCCCTAACCCATAGCACAGTCCAGCACAGTTCTAAGATGGGCAGGGTGGCCAGTAGAGAACCCCTTGAGAAGTGCATTCATTCACTCACCCACCACTGTTTCTAGAGCTAGGTCTGTTTTGTGTCAGGCAGACATTCAGGGTCTCTTCAAATGGAAGACAATTTTTGTCCCAGGACTAGAGAGAAAGGAATACTCATTTAAGTGAAAAAGGAAGACCATAGGTAAAGAGCATCACTTGTTCCTGTGATTTTTGCGAGCATGAAATAAGATATGTCTCCCTTAGCACAGTATCTGGCTCCCAATAATTGGTGATACTCTTATTATTTTTGCCATTGTTAACTCCCTGGCCCTGTCCTCACACGTGGTGGACACTCAGCTGCCGTGCCTGGACATCATGACTCTGCCCCCAGGTCATTAGTGGCTGGGCTCAGTGGGGGCCTCTCAAAGATCAAGAAAATGGCTGTGCCTACTAACTGGCTGTGTGACCTTGGGCAAGTGTCTTAACCTCTCTGAGCCTTAGTTATCTTGTATGGGTCATAATAGATTTATATCCCCCATAGGATTGAGACGAAGATCAAATGACTTACTGCATGAACAGCCTTTAGCATGGTGCAGGACACATTTAGATATTAACTATTCATGTTACTATTGGTACATTTGACTACAAGTTATTTCAATGCCTATTGGATACTAGGCAGTTTTCTAAGTGCTGCAGATACAGAAGTGAACAAAGCCAGACATACCCTGACCTTGCAGAGCTTAGATTCTAGGGAGAGAAGGCAAATAATAAACACACAAATATAATGTAATATCTGGTAGAGAGTGGTGCAATGAAGAGCATTAAAGCAGAGTGAGGTCTGCTGATAACAGGGTGATTAAGAGGAGTAATATTGAGCTGTTCACCGAATGTTCTCCTTCTGGACTTTGCGACTTGCTTTTGTCCGATGAAATGTGAATAGAATTGATAGGCATCACTTCTGAGTGGAACTGCAGAGCTACTGTGTAATTTGTCACACCCTTAAAAAAAATAAAAGATATACTTGTTTATAGAAAAAAAGAAAACTGTAGGTGAAGAGGAGAAGGGAGTTGATCTCAATTACCTTTCTAGACAGTCTCATGATCCAGATCTCAA
>NW_011888861.1:6090089-6091716 GCF_000151845.1 Pteropus vampyrus
AGAACACATAAGAGAGCAATAAAGGCCACTCTCTGACCTGGGTAGAGTTAACAGAGAGAACTATAAATTTTATAAGCATAACCAGAACATAAAGGGTGCTTAGTAAATTCTCAAATTAAATGGAGAGGGGTTAAAAGGATGTTTTCAATTTACCAGTTGAAAAAGGGGGGCAATCCAAGCTTAAGGTACCGTGGCATGAAAGTTCAGGAAATGGAATAGCTTAGGTGGCTAGAAAGAAAGCTGAAAGGATAAGTGTGGTCTAAATTAAAACAGGCTTTGTATGCCTTGCCAAGGACCTCAAAGTATAGGCTAGTGGTTCTTTGAATCTAAGAGCCCTCTTTTAACCATTAAACACACACCGATGAAATGTGAATAGAATATAATAGTAGTTGCATTTTAGATTTTGCCTGTCTACAGTGTGTGGTACAGAATGATTATTGGATCTCTTGCAATTATCTTGATACTAACTGTGATCACAGCAACCCTACTCTTTCAAAGTACCAGTAAGTTGAGAACCAGTGCTGTAAACTAACAGAGAAGAATCTGATCTGTGGCATCCTGTCCATGTCACATTTTTGCTTACTTGCAGTTTCTTTTCAAGTGTTTAGGGGTAAAGGATTGAGAATAGGAGTTAATTAGCTGAAGTATCTTTCTGGTTATTTAGGAGACCTACTGAGAAAACCTTTGAACTTTGAGTTAGTAGATGACTGTTATCTCTTCTACAACACCCGCCATCATTGAAAAATAAGGACAAATATGTAGCAAGATTTTCATACAGCTATGTTAATTGCATTTAAATGAAATTTTCTTATTTTATATTGTTCCTCTCTTTTTTTTTCCTTTGTTGTCAAAATGTCTTTATAGTATGGTTGTAATAGTAAAGAACTGTTATGTTGAAATGTCCTTTCTTAACAAAATTACAAATTGGCACTGCAATCGTTCTGTATTTTTTTAAAACTATTTTTGTAGTTCATAAAATACAAAGCCAGGAAACCATTACTATGTCACCTCCTTCAAAGGAGCACTTGAAATCAGTTTCCAAAAATGGGTGGCATCTGTGCTTAAGTGCACAGAAATTCATAAAAATGGTTATATACAAATTTTTAGAACATATCTTTTTTGCAAAGACATCACAAGGAAAGAAAACTACAGATCAATCTCTCTTATGAATAAGGACACAAAAATCCTCAACAAAATACTAGCAAAACAAATCTTATAGTATATAAAAAGGAGTATATTATACACCATGACCAGATGGGATTTTGTCCCAGAACACTAGGCTCATTTAACATCTGAGTATCAATTTATGTAATGTACCGTATTAACAAAATAAAGGAGAGAAACCATGTGATCATCTCAAAAGACTAAAGGTATTTGACAAAATTCAGTGTCCCTTAATTATTAAAAAAAAACACTTGACAAATTAGGAATAGAAGGGAACTGCTTCACCTGATAAAGGGCATCTGTGAATAACTCACTGCCAACATCATGCTTAATGGCAAGAAACAGAATACTTTCCCTCTCAAGTCAAGAGCAAGGATATCTGCTCTCATCATTCCATTCAACATTATACTAGAAGTCCTAGCCATAGCAGTTAGACAAGAAAATGAAAAGGCATCCAGATTGC
>NW_011888861.1:6091766-6103851 GCF_000151845.1 Pteropus vampyrus
GATCATCTCAAAAGACTAAAGGTATTTGACAAAATTCAGTGTCCCTTAATTATTAAAAAAAAACACTTGACAAATTAGGAATAGAAGGGAACTGCTTCACCTGATAAAGGGCATCTGTGAATAACTCACTGCCAACATCATGCTTAATGGCAAGAAACAGAATACTTTCCCTCTCAAGTCAAGAGCAAGGATATCTGCTCTCATCATTCCATTCAACATTATACTAGAAGTCCTAGCCATAGCAGTTAGACAAGAAAATGAAAAGGCATCCAGATTGCGAAAATTTATAAAGCGATCCTAAAATTCATGTGGAAATGCAAGCAACTCAGAAGAGACAAAAACAATTTTGAAAAAGAACAAAATTAGGACTCATTTCCTGATGTCAAAACTTACAACGAAGTAATCAAGAAAATGTGACACTGGCATTAGGACAGAACATATAGATCAATGGAATAGAATGGAGCACCCAGAAATAAACCCTTACATTTATAGTCAGTCGATTTTGACAACAGTCATAAGACAATTTAAGGGAGAAACTAGTGCTGGGACAACTAGACATCTACATCATCTAAAAGAATGAAGTTGAACCTCCATCTCACACCATATACAAAAATTAACTCAAATGGATCGACAACCTAAATGTAAGAGTTAAAACTAAAATTATTAAAAGAAAACATAGGTGTAAATCTTTGCGTACTCTGAGTTAGCCAATGGTTTCTTAGCTATGGGACCAAAAGCACAAGGAACAAAAGAAAAAAAATAAATTGGGGTTCATTAAAATTAAAAACTTCTGTGCTTCAAAAGACAGTATGAAAAAGTAAAAGGCAACTCAGAATGGGAGAGAATATTTAAAATCATATATATGATAAGGAACTCATATCTAAAATATATAAAGAACTCTTACAACTCAGCAACAAAAAGATAATCCAATTTTTTTTAAATAGGCAAAGGGTCTGAATACTTTTTTCTCCAAAGATAAACAAATGTCCAATAAGCACATGGAAAGATGTTCAAAATCATTAGCCATCAGAGAAATGCAAATCAAAACAACAATGAGATACAACTTTACACCTACTAAGACGATTATAATAAAAAAGAGGATAACAAGTGTTGAAGATGTGGAGATTTTGGAATGTTCATGCCCTGCTCTTGGGAATGTAAAATGGTACAGCCACTTTGGAAAGCAGTCTGACATAACCTCATAAGGTTAAACATGAAGTTACTATATGGTACAGCAGTTCCACTCCTAAATCTGTACCCAAGAAAACTGAAAACATGTCTATGCAAAAATTTATACACAAATGTTCATAGTAGCATTATTCATAATAGCCAAAAAGTAGAAACAGAGGTGTTCTTCAACCGATGAATAGGTAAAAAAATATTGATATATTTATACAGTGGAATAGTATTTGGCAGTAAAAAGAAATAAGGTACTGACTGATACATACTACAAGGTATATGTAAACACCACACTAGGTGAAAGAAACCAGTTACAGAATACCACGTGCCATACAATTCTGTTCATATGAAGTATCCAGAGTAGGCAAATCCATAGAGACAGATTGATCAGTGGTTGCTACCTGAGAGTTGGGGAATAGGGAGATTGGGCATAATAGCTAAAGGTACAGGGTTTCTTTTGGGGCTGTTGGCAGTGTTCTAAAGTTCATTGCAGAGGTGCTTACACAACTCTATAATAAAAACAAATTACATACTTGAAATTGGTGAGTTCTATGAGATGCGAATTGTAGCTCAATAAAGCTGTCATGGAAAAAAAATAATTAAGTTTCCAGGTATGCCTGATTACTTCATGTTGCTGAGTCGCTTTTGTTTACGATTAGATCCTATTTTAAACCCTACTATTCTTTCTCTTTTAGAGCTAAGCCTCTCTGCTGGATACCTGCAGCTGGGGCGCAAATGCCAAGATTTCACCTCTTCTGCAAGTAGAAAGCTCTACTTTGATACCCATGCCTTAGTGTGTTTACTCGAAGAAAATGGTAATCCTCTCTCAATGGTCACTCAGTGCCATAGAAAAACACTATAACTTATGACTTCTCACAATTTCATCTAACTTCTCATATTTCTCTTTGACTTAAGTCCTCATTTGTTGAAGGACATTTTTGCTTCATAGTACAATTGAGATTTTTCTCATATATTTTGCCCGAGTAAAGTGTACTCTTATAACAACATCACTCTGGAAATATGTTATAGATAAAAATTTAGATACAAGTCAGCAAAACTCAGGAGTGGTTTCTGTGCCAACTGTCTGAAGCACAAAAATGATGGTTTTATTACTATGCATCTTATGTGCTTTTAAAATTTTTATGAAATTAAATGTTACTGAGCAGCAATTACCGATAATATCAATTTATCATGTTCTTTTAAAAAAATATTCAGACTAACATTTTCCCTTATTGCTGTTGAGTTAATTAATATATAAGATTGCTCTGACATTTATTGAAAGTACACTTAGTATATAGATAACACTCTCATATTTAGTCTAATCTGGACAGATACACTGATTATAATTCTCTATACGGTAACACATATGTTCCCCAAATCAGATTCTTGAATATCACAGATTATGCCTTTGAAATAAGCATATCCGTTTTTTACTTCATTGTATAGTATTTATCCAGTTGTGCATATTCATATCTGAAGAGCCACCCTCTGTAAATGTACTTCACATCACCAAGTCAAGGTGATAGAGTGAATTCTGTGCTTATGTGGGGGAGTTAGGAGTTCTGGGTTCAAGCTATGCCAGGATCCAGCTGCAGAGCCTAGAGAGACCTTTTATACTCAGTTTCCATTTCCTCACTGGTAGCTGGGCAAAATAATTCTAAAGAGCCTTTTGAGTATTAAATGAGATAATACTTGAATGTACTTTGGAAAAACTCAAATGCTCTATAATAATTTTTATAACTTTTCTTCTCAAAACTTTTGTTGGTCAAAAAGAAAAGCGAAAGTGAGAAGAGAGGGACATCTAAAATTATCTTCGTAAGCAGAAGTCTTCCTACTTTCTTTTTCCTCTTTTTTTTTTTTTGTTGGACCTTTTGTGTTTGTATTCAAAGTAACCAAAAGTAAAAAGATATTGGAGATAATGGGGGCATTTTAACATATACTAGGTGTTGATGATATCAAGGGAGCATCATTATATTTGTTAAGTGTGACTGTGGCAAGGTAACTGCAGAAGACTCAAAATGGCCACCAAAACTTCCTCCCAATGAGAGGTGGAGTTCATTTCCCCTTCCCCACTTTAAAATTTTATGTATTTATTTTTTTATTTTGACAAATAAAACTTGTATATGTTTAAAATGTGCTTCCTGCTTTTCTTGATTTCAACCCTTGACCCATGAATATTTGCATGTTTCAAGACCAGTGATTTGAGGGCCTCACTGAAGTAAGTGTAGGGTGAGAAGGCACCAAGATGAATGATAGACATCTTAGTTGTATGGGTTAGGATAAGTCCAGGAAGGACCCTTCGAGGAGTACTCCATCCTTTATCCTTTTTTTCTCCAGAGTTAATGTCTCCTGATTAACAAAACTTCCTCTGTCTGTAATCTCACTAACACTGATTGTGTCTTGTCCTCTCATTCCTGCAAAAAATTAATTCGTATCTGGTAACCCAGTAGGTTTTCAGGCTTAACTTCTGTTTTTTCTTATCCCTGTCACCTCCCACAGGTGGTTATAAATTATAAGGCTTTGGAGGTTATTATCAGCATACATTCTCTTCCACTCTCTGTTTTTCCTTTCTTCATAATTGCCAGACCTCATCATGTTTCACTACAAACTCTTAAAGTTTTAAAAATTGTGAAAGACATGTTTATTTTCAAAAAATTAGGAAGACAGAAAAGAAATAAGAAAAACTATTCAGAATCCCAATACCCACATCTAAACATTTTGGTGGGTAACCTTTTGGGTGATTTTTCTAGATATGCATGACCCACACATTGAAAATTAAAGGATTTTGAATGAAGTGAAGAGAGTAAGTCTTTGGAGGTCTTTATGTCTCCTTTAAATCTGTGGGTTTGTTTTTTTTTTTTTTAATTTTAGTCCCATGCTTAATCTCATTCAGATTGTATCAGTCATAACTTTATTCAAATAAATATGCCATTAATTACAAGAATCAGTAGATTCTTCTGAAGTTCTTATAGATGGATGTATTTAATAGAAGGAATTACTTTTCAGGGACTTGGTTTTAAGTGTTTTATTACAATACCCAATGTGAACTAGAAGTTGCTATCTAAGTTATTAAAAACAGTAATATTGTTGAGTTGAATCTTTATGTAATTCAATAGTTAACGATTTGTCTTATTTGTGCTAGATATAAAACAATTGAGCTTTCCTACTTACGTAAATTGTTTTTGCTAATATATATATTTTTAAATTAAGGAAGTCACATCTATTGTAGAAAATTTAGACAATACAGAAGAAAACAAAAATTACATAGAATCTTTGTTAAATTATAAAAGCAACAAATTATAATTTTAAGTCTTTTTTTTTTTTTCACTTGACCTTTCATTGCAGGCATCCCCTATGTTATTAGACCACTGAGAGCATGATTTTTGGCAGCTAGGAAAGACATTATAGAAGGACATTAGCCCATCTCCTCACTTTACATGAGGAAGCAGACTCAGATTTGTCATACTTGTCCAGAGTGACAGACAGATAATAGCCTGTGACTGTAGTCTCCTCACTCTCCTACCACACTAGGCTTTCTTCCTGCTTCTGAATGTGTAAGTTTGCATTTTCTCCCATACTATGGAGAATTTTTTTTTTTTTTTTTTTGGATAACTAGAGTCTCCTGAGTATGATTTTCTTTGTGTGTTTACTTAGGGTTTACTACTCAACAAGCAGAAATCATTGTATCTGCACTGGTCAAGATCACAGAGGCCAACATGGATATCATCTACAAAGACATGGTCACGAAGGTGCAACAGGTTGGCTTTGTCAGGGCGCTGTAGCAAATTTAAAGTCTAAAGGGAGGGTATTATTTGTAATATATGTTTCTGGATAATATTTTATTGAAAGGCATATAGTAATTTTAACCATAGTTGAAAGGCAGATGATTACAGTGGCATAAAAAATATTTATTCAGAGCTATTTAGTGAACTCTCATGGAATCATTATGCCTCAAAACTCACTGTGCTTGAAAACTGACTATTCCCATCTATCACACTTTAATAAATGGAGATGTGGCCAGAATTATAGCAGTGTGTTTTGAGTCCTTAGACTGCCACTTTTTTAACTATGATTCACTTGATGATGATGCTGGACTTGAGTTTTTCTTCTTTTCCTTTCTGATTTTGGCAAAGAGGATGGCCTTGCCGAACCTCTTTTCCTGTGTCCACATTCTTCTAGTTTCTCCATAGGATGATGCCAGGAAGAGACCATAGGAGATAGACTTTCTAGACTAGATTGGGTTATATGTTTTGTTTTTTCTTTTCCTAGGAGATCACTCTTCAGCAAATAATGTCTCAGATTGCCAGTGTGAAAAAAGATATGATTATTTTGGAGAAGAGTGAATTTTCAGCCCTCAGAGCACAAAATGAGGTAAAACTAAGCAGCCGCTCATAAAATGTTTTATATTCAGACATTGAGATATAATATATGTACAGAGAAGTGCACAAGTAAGTGTACATCTCAATGAATTTTCACAAAGTGTGCACTACTGGTCAGATCAAGAAGTAAAACATTAGCAGTACCCCAGAAGTCCTGCTTATGCCCACTTCTAGTTACTCCTCCCACAGAGGGGACCACTCTCTTGGCTTATATCACCATTGACTAGTTTTGCCTATTCTAGAACTTCAGCTGATGGCATCATACAGTGTGTCTTGCAGCAATAGACCATTCTTTTTCATTATAGAATTATATCAATATCTCACATTATTCTACTGTAATGTATATTAGAATTGTTTCCAGTTTTTGGTTATTATAAATAAATGTGCTATAAAATATTCCTTAGTTTTGTAAAGTGTGGCATATGGGATCATTTAAGTGCTGTCTTTGCATCTTCCTTTTGTTTTCAGTCCTATTGAAGTCCCATAAAGGAAGTTCATTTATTACCTGTTAGTCTTGAAAGAAACTTTCTACCAAAGATTCCTTCTTTTGCTAGAAAAAGATAAAGTTTGAAACTCTCAGAGTTGTCCTTGAAGTCAGCTGTTAGTTAAAAGAAAAATTAAAAGAGGTGTTAAAGAAAGCAAGGCCTCTGAAGGCAAACAAGTTAAAAAAAAAATTAAACGATCTTGGCAAAACAATCACTTCTGCTACTGAGACTATTTAATGTTACATTCTGAATGTAGCCACCTTCGTGTTGCATGAAGGACAACTTGAAGAATTTGTGTATAAATATATGTTCTAGTATTTGCGTATTACCAAATTTTATATTTTTCTTCTAACCTTCTAAACATATCCTTGACTTGTTTCTTTTTAATGTTTTTTAGAAAGTAAAGCTTGAACTACATCGGTTAAAACAACAAGTAATGGTAAGATCCTCATTCCTGTTTGCTTGCTTGTTTACAGTTATGTAACCTTAGTAAAAATATGTCAGAAATACTTTATATGTTCTTAAAAACTTAATTCTATGTTAAATATTCGTGTAATACATCTCAAAAGTACACACTGGAAGATTTAGCTAAGAACATAGCCAGTGAATAAGTTACTGATTTTTGTAACCAAATTGATTAAGAAAATTGTATTCTAGGGGGAATTAAGTCATTTTTAAATGAAAAATGTTCTAAAGTAGAACATTTGGAACCCTTAGATTCTCTTAGAAGTGACTGTAGAGGATTACATGTGATCCTTAAATGAATTAAAATGCTTACTGTGCCAGCTGATTTTTTTTAAGTAGAAAAGACATTGATATTAAGAAAAGATTTTAATGTGTCATAAAGAAGGCCGTAGGCTACGGTCATGCTACCCTGAACAAGCCCTATCCTGTCTCATCTCGGAAGCTAAGCAGAGTCGGGCCTGATTAGTACTTGGATGGGAGACCACCTAGGAAGACCAGGTGCTGTAGGCGTAAACATTTTTTAAAAAAGGGATTGTAAGCTGACAAGGTCCTTGCAGTCTATGAGGTAAACCAAGGGTTGCCTCACCTAAAAAAAAAATAAGGCTTTATTTAAATAAAAATGTAATATTTTACTTCTTTGAGTCCATCTCTGCTTTCCAAAGTTGTCCAAGGAATAGTTCTAATTATAAATTCCACTAGGAGATTATCTTGGGAATCTTGAGGTTAAAAGCAACAATAACTCACTCTGGGCTAATTTAAGCATAAAAAGGATTGTTTGTATATATAACTGGGAAGTCTCAAGACAAGCCTGACTCCAGATGTGGCTTGGCCAGAGTCCTCTGACGTCACTAGTCCCCATCTCCATTTCTCTGTGAGCCCCTGTCCTACTCTGCCCTGCTCTGAGCTAGCCCTTCAGGGTAGAAGCACTGGAGGGTACAGCTTTCCCAGACTTCACATCCTTAGAGCGTTTGGATTTCTTACTTTGGATTTCTTTCTTTTTTTTTTTGTCATTTGCCCTCCTACTAGGATGAAGTGATGAAAGTCCGAACAGATACCAAATTAGACTTCAATCTAGAAAAGAGCAGAGTAAAAGAATTGGTATGTTTATTAAAAATAGAGTATGAGTAATTTCTTTGCAAGATGGAATGCTTGGTCTAAGTTTCTATACAGTTCATAAGTACTGTAAAATATTTACCTGTATATCATTGTTAGACAGTTTTTTCTTTATTTTAATTATATTTTAAATTAGGACAAGTTTGTTGCTTTCAAAAGTAACATTAAAATTAAAATCTTGGTCAAATCAAGTTGAATTTTTTTCTTTGTTTCAGAGATACTAAATTATGTGTCAGATATTGATAAAGAAATTACACTCAGTCTTGATCTATTTAATACTGACTTAAACTTCCACAGGTCCTGATTTTATACAAGTTGAGTTGATTATCTGACTTAAATAATATTAAATTATTAATTTTAAATAGTATTAGATTCTATACCAAAATTCAAGATGAAAAAATTATTTCCATATTGCCTTTTTTTAAATGGAGAAATCTTAATGACTATATGGCATTGTTTTGAAATCCATGTTCTAAAGGATTCTTTAAGTTATGTTAACGTGAAATTTTTAATCACGAGAAGTAGTGCTGTAAGTTTGTTACCAAAAAGATACCACAAATGTAGGTTGTAAATGATTAAACTGAAGGAGATACATATCTGCACAATGACTTGTGGGATCATGCACAGGACCTAAGAAAACTGGAAATACGGCTCTGCTGCCCTTGCTTGCTTTACCAAAGAAAATACATATAAATACAAATTTTATCCCTCAGAGCTTTCACAGTAACACTTCTTTTTTTTAATTGAGATGTAATTGACATGTATTAGTTTCAAGTGTATAACGTGATTTGATGTTTGTATATATTGCAAAATGATCATCACAATATGTCCAGTTAACATCCATCATAGTTATAAATTTTTTTCCTTATGACAAGAACTTTTAAGATTTACTCTCTTAGCAACTTTCTAATATACCATACGATATTGTTAACTATAGTTGCCATGCTGTATATTACATCCCCATGACTTAATTATTTTTTAACTGGAGGTTTGTGCCTTTCAACCCTCTTCAAGACTCATTTTACCCACCCTTTGTTTCTGGCAACCATCTTCACAGTATCTGTGAGCTCGAGTTTCTTTTTTTGTTTGGTCTTTTAGATTCCACATGTAAGTTAGCCCATACTGTATTTATCTCTTTGATTTATTTCACTTAGCATAATGCCCTCAAGGTTCATCCATGTTGTTCAAGCAGCAGGATTTTTTTTTTTTTTTTTATGGCAGGATAATATTACTATATATATATATATACACACACTCATGTTTCCTTGTTCATTCATCCATCAGTGGACACTTAGGTTGCTTCCACATATTGGCTATTATAAATGCTGCTATGAACAGGGGGGTACAATAAGTTGTATGTTTTAATAAAGATATGTGTTGGATAGCCTCTAGTTATTTTTAACCCATCTACTTGTTCTGGCTTTATTTGAATTTGATAACATTAGGTAGATACCTTTTTCATTCTTAGCATAATGAGAAATAGGGCATATAATACATTTTTCACTAACACAGAATTGGATACACATGCAGAAACTGAATACTCATAATTGTTCGTTGTCTTCTCATTTTTACCCTTTTTTTTTTTTTTTTTAACAGAAGTCCCTTTAACATTTCTTGTAATACTGATTTGTTGGTGATGAATTTCTTAAGCTTTTCCCTGTCTGGGAAGCTCTTTGTCTCACCTTCCATTTTAATTGAAAGCCTTGCTGGGTAGAGTATTCGTGGTTGTAGATTCTTGTTTTACATAACTTTGAATATTTCTTGCCAGTCCCTTCTGGCCTGCAGAGTTTCCATTGAAAAATCAGCAGACATTCTAATGAGGGTACCCTTGTAAGTAACTAGCTGCCTTTCTCTTGCTGCTTATAAGATTCTCTTTGTCTTTGACCTTTGGCATTTTAGTTATGATGTGTCTTGATATGGGTCTGTTTGAATGCCTCATTGTCTTTCACAATTTGCTTTTAACCAAAATGTGCTACAACAACAAATGAAGTTAATATTGAAACTCAAACAAGTACTCAACTATATTTTGGAACTGCCTATGGATTTCAAGATAGAAGTTGAGCTTCATTATACTAAATAATTGATTATGCCCATGCTATCTATCTTTCTAGTATTAAAACACTTTTCAATCATGAAGATTAAATCACTTAGTATCACTAAAATATTTAGTGATCACCAGCATATGACTCGTATATAGAAGAGGAGAACTCTTGATTACCTTTGTCCTTATGGGTTGTATAATTAGCAAAAATTCTGAATTCACTTAATTTAGGAAGATGCCTGTATTTAACCAACCTGGGAAGAAATATACCGAGGATACTGGGAAATACAAATGTGAGGATGGATTAAAGCCAATGAATTTGTGATTTACTAACCTATCTGAGTTGTTCTTGGTAATGCTAAACTTAGATTACTCCAAGGTGCAAGAAAGTAGTATATTATTATGAAGCTAACATGTATTTAATATGCATTGATGAAGATGAATTATTTGACCCCCTCATTCCCTTAATAAAATTATAGCGTCAATTACATTAAGTGGAGTGACATTTACAGCCAGTTTCAAAAGTAATATGGCCTATAAACTTCTTTTCATAAAGATGGAGCCACACTGAACTTATTTTTAAAATCGTGATAATGTCAAGACTTACACTTTCTTTCTCTTGTAGCTAAGTTAATAGTAACTTACTGAAGGCCAGAGTTTAAAGGAGTGCAGAAAATCCAGTTCTACCCTGCCCTCTGGTGGTGATATGATGCATAGCTCTCCTTATCTGATACCCTGACATTTAAATCTGGAAATGAGTATTCTTTAGTTCTAGTGACTAGTCTTTAGTTTGAAGTTTGGGGGTTTTTTCTTCTTCTTCTTCTTCTTTTTTTTTTAAATTTTCAAGTAATGTTGTTTTTATACTCTATCCACCTGGTAGACTTGGGAAATTTTTATAAATAGAAAGTTTGTAGATACTTCAAAAGCGTTAATTATTTTCCCCTATAACAATATACAGTGAAGAATTTTTCATTCTTCACTTAAAGTATAGATTTGCATTTGTTCAATTAAATCCTAATGCCCACAACTAAAGGAGGTATATCTGATTTTGGTCTCAATGTCAGCAAAATTACACTAAATCTTTGCACAGACATTCATAGCCAAAGGCAAGATATCATTTTACTTTTGGGTAGAATTTGTCAGTTCCTTCAGTAA
The DNA here is from genome assembly GCF_000151845.1 of Pteropus vampyrus. Classification (NCBI taxonomy): domain Eukaryota; kingdom Metazoa; phylum Chordata; class Mammalia; order Chiroptera; family Pteropodidae; genus Pteropus; species Pteropus vampyrus. The sequence continues at coordinate 6,102,584 of NW_011888861.1, forward strand.
CACTGGGCTGTGACAGTACCCACGTGGGTTTGTTTGTTTTTAATGAAAACCAAAATATGATAGCTTAGCGTATGTCTTGTATCTTTATATTCACATTGTGTTTTATAATCACAAAGCAACATCTGTGTCACATATAATATCCTTCCTATCTTTTGTCTAAGCCTCAAATAGTGACCAGTTTTGTCTATAGTTATGCTGGGATAGCTCCTAAATTGAATTATTCCCTACTTTTTTCAACTCTCTCAAAGCCAACTAGCGTATGACTCAGCATCCGTCTAAATTGGTCCCAGAGAATGCTGTTATATTAGTGAGAGGGACCTAGAGACATCACAGTGAAGAGATGAAAAGAGAAAAACATAGCAGAGAGGTGAAGGATGACAAAAAGGAATCCAGATACTGGAGCGATAAATGAATATAAATAAGAAACCTCAAGAAACACATCTAAAGGAGAGGGTCAAGTAGGCTACTTTAACCTGGAGGTGATTTCTAGTGTTACATATTCTTGGAAATAGCGAGGCTAGAATATGTTAAGGCACTAGAGAAGGAGGAGACAGAGAAAGGAATAAATCAGCATCTGACCTATGTGACATGTTTGTTTCAGTATTCTTTAAACGAAAGGAAGCTGCTGGAAATGAGGACAGAAATGGTGGCATTGGTAAGAAATGAGTCTGGCTTTTCTTGGTCATTTTATTCATCTCCGCTTCATCCCATGCATGATTATTGTTGTTTGTAATGATGTGTCATAGGAAAATATATGCAGGTTTAGTGTCATAGGTTTTTTTTAAAATGCAGTAAAAATACACATAAAAATTACCATTTTAACCATTTTCGAGTATACAGTGACATTAAGGATATTCACATTATTACACAACCATCACCGCTGTCTGTTCACAGAACTCTTTTCGTCTTTCAGAACTAAAACTCCCCTCGTTAAACACTGACTCCCCATTTCCTTCTCCCCACAGCCCCTGCCAACCACCATTCTGCTTTCTGTCTCTGCATTTCACTAGTACTCTAGGTATCTCATATAAGTGGACTCATACAGCATTTGCCTTGTTGTAACTGGCTTATTTCACTTAGCATATTGTCCTCAGGGTTCATCCATGTTGTAGCATGTGTCAGAATTTCCTTCCTTTTTAAGGCTAAATAATAATTCCATTGTATGGCTGTACCACATTTTGATTATCCTGTCTATGGATACTTGGGTTGCTTCCACCTTGTGGCTGTTGTGAAGAATGCTACTATGAACATGAGTGTTCAAATATCTG
>NW_011888861.1:6104846-6112181 GCF_000151845.1 Pteropus vampyrus
GCCAGAGTTTAAAGGAGTGCAGAAAATCCAGTTCTACCCTGCCCTCTGGTGGTGATATGATGCATAGCTCTCCTTATCTGATACCCTGACATTTAAATCTGGAAATGAGTATTCTTTAGTTCTAGTGACTAGTCTTTAGTTTGAAGTTTGGGGGTTTTTTCTTCTTCTTCTTCTTCTTTTTTTTTTAAATTTTCAAGTAATGTTGTTTTTATACTCTATCCACCTGGTAGACTTGGGAAATTTTTATAAATAGAAAGTTTGTAGATACTTCAAAAGCGTTAATTATTTTCCCCTATAACAATATACAGTGAAGAATTTTTCATTCTTCACTTAAAGTATAGATTTGCATTTGTTCAATTAAATCCTAATGCCCACAACTAAAGGAGGTATATCTGATTTTGGTCTCAATGTCAGCAAAATTACACTAAATCTTTGCACAGACATTCATAGCCAAAGGCAAGATATCATTTTACTTTTGGGTAGAATTTGTCAGTTCCTTCAGTAACACTGGGCTGTGACAGTACCCACGTGGGTTTGTTTGTTTTTAATGAAAACCAAAATATGATAGCTTAGCGTATGTCTTGTATCTTTATATTCACATTGTGTTTTATAATCACAAAGCAACATCTGTGTCACATATAATATCCTTCCTATCTTTTGTCTAAGCCTCAAATAGTGACCAGTTTTGTCTATAGTTATGCTGGGATAGCTCCTAAATTGAATTATTCCCTACTTTTTTCAACTCTCTCAAAGCCAACTAGCGTATGACTCAGCATCCGTCTAAATTGGTCCCAGAGAATGCTGTTATATTAGTGAGAGGGACCTAGAGACATCACAGTGAAGAGATGAAAAGAGAAAAACATAGCAGAGAGGTGAAGGATGACAAAAAGGAATCCAGATACTGGAGCGATAAATGAATATAAATAAGAAACCTCAAGAAACACATCTAAAGGAGAGGGTCAAGTAGGCTACTTTAACCTGGAGGTGATTTCTAGTGTTACATATTCTTGGAAATAGCGAGGCTAGAATATGTTAAGGCACTAGAGAAGGAGGAGACAGAGAAAGGAATAAATCAGCATCTGACCTATGTGACATGTTTGTTTCAGTATTCTTTAAACGAAAGGAAGCTGCTGGAAATGAGGACAGAAATGGTGGCATTGGTAAGAAATGAGTCTGGCTTTTCTTGGTCATTTTATTCATCTCCGCTTCATCCCATGCATGATTATTGTTGTTTGTAATGATGTGTCATAGGAAAATATATGCAGGTTTAGTGTCATAGGTTTTTTTTAAAATGCAGTAAAAATACACATAAAAATTACCATTTTAACCATTTTCGAGTATACAGTGACATTAAGGATATTCACATTATTACACAACCATCACCGCTGTCTGTTCACAGAACTCTTTTCGTCTTTCAGAACTAAAACTCCCCTCGTTAAACACTGACTCCCCATTTCCTTCTCCCCACAGCCCCTGCCAACCACCATTCTGCTTTCTGTCTCTGCATTTCACTAGTACTCTAGGTATCTCATATAAGTGGACTCATACAGCATTTGCCTTGTTGTAACTGGCTTATTTCACTTAGCACCTCAGGGTTCATCCATGTTGTAGCATGTGTCAGAATTTCCTTCCTTTTTAAGGCTAAATAATAATTCCATTGTATGGCTGTACCACATTTTGATTATCCTGTCTATGGATACTTGGGTTGCTTCCACCTTGTGGCTGTTGTGAAGAATGCTACTATGAACATGAGTGTTCAAATATCTGTTGGAGTCCCTGTTTTCAACAATTTTCAGTATATATCCAGAAGTAGAGTCATAGAATTTTTTTTAATTTTTTTTATTTTTAGCTTTTATGGCATGCATTACTTCTATTACCTGGGACCTCTGAAACCTGTAAGAGACTTCCATGAGAGAACCCTGAATATTCCTCTGAAATATTCCTCTGAAATACTTTTCAGAGGAATATTCCTCTGAAATACTTTTCTTCTCATCCAGGCACCTATTTCCTTACTCATTACCTGAATCATTAGCCATAAAGAACTACTTATTTGCCCTAGAATTTATAGTGAAGCATTTTCAGTGTTTTTTTGCCTTAATGAAATATGATAACCACTTTATAACAGCCAAACTCACCACCTTTGGGGGTTAAACTGTATTTTATTTGGGAAAGGACACAAATAGGCCTTTGGTATGGCCAAGCCTCATAATAATAAAACACTCGTGTTTGAATTATAAAAGAAGACAACTTTTAAAAGTGTGAATAGAAATAGTGTCAAAGCAAGCACTATTGCTTTTAGATTATCCAAAATTCCATTAATTTATTAAAGCAATTTTTGTATGCCTTTCATTAAGAGGAATTTAGAAGGATGCAACATATTCATTGCCATTGAGAACAGAGTGGCTTCATAATGTTAACCTTGTGGAGCAATCAATCTATAATGTACAAAAGCTTTTTTTACATAGCTTTTCACATTTGATTCTCTGAACAGTGTATGTGAAGGCAAGGCTAATAGTATTTTTTTCCCCTTTTCTCAAACAGAAGGAAACAGGCCTAGCTATCTTAAAGGCCCTAATCAACACAACATAGCATGAGAATAGTAGAACTAAAATCAGAGCCCATGTCTCCTTAATCCTACCCCACTTCCCCTCGACTGCACCCTGTTGGGAAGTTGCTCTCAGGACTGACAGAGCAGAGGGGATGGTATATCCCACGTGGTTTAATGCTGTGAATCTCTTTGTTTTGAAAGCATGCCCAGCAAGATCGGGCGGTCACCCAGACAGACAGGAAGATAGACACTGAGGTTGCTGGTCTCAAAACTATGCTCGAGTCGCACAAGCTTGATAATATTAAATATTTAGCAGGTAAGCTATTTTGTATCTAAGTAATTAAAACAAGCTAAAAATAAAATTTATAAAATAAGTCAGTGACAAATATTGCATTTCATTGATTCTAACATTTTTTCATATTTTAATATCTCTGAAATTGGAAGACATAACTTCCAGTAGATGGAATGTCATACTACAATTGGCATGTTTTTCTTTCTTAGTAGTAAATAAGGAGTAATTTTGCTTTGGTAATTTTTGAGCCAAAAGAGGAATAAAGATACATGTACAAAAAAATTACTTAGCCATTATTTTAACTCAAATTTAACATTTTGGGTTGATCAATATTTTAAAGTTACAATAGTATTTAGAAGTAAAATTTTGCTCATAAAATTAAAGAGCAGGTCCCTTATACAGTACATATACTTTGTGACCACAGAATTTTTGTGATTCTAAACTTTATTGAAAAGTCTTCTTAAATATTGGATACATTTGTACTTTGAAGATGATGATTTCAAGCGTGGAATTTATTTTAATGGGCACGTTTCATGGAATGTGGCACATCGGGGAGCAAGCAAAGTTTCTTGTTTTGTTTCCTTTTGGCAGATAGGCAGATAAGTCTATCTTAATAAAAAGTAGTTCCTTCAAGTAACTGTTAATATAACTAATACTATGCTCACTTTTTTTTTTTCTTACAGGGTCTGTATTTACGTGTCTAACAGTAGCTCTGGGATTTTATCGCCTGTGGATATAATAAAGTTTCTATTTAAAGAGCTCTCTATTGTTCTGCCTAAAGAATACAAAAATGTTGTGCTTTTTTTTCCCCTTGTTTTAAATTTTAACCCTGATTTTTTAATGCATATTATTTATTTTATGCAAATTATGGACATGTAACCAAGACAGAAGTCAGAAATTTCATAATTGCTCTTTTATCTTTTCTAGTTTAGTTGACTTTATAATACTGAGTGGGAGTGGACAAAGCATGGAAGACCACTCAGCTGGATCAGTAAACTTGGTCTAACTGTGGCACATTCCAACAGTAAATATTTGTATAACTCTCTACAATTTTAAATATTTTGTCACATGGAGAATTTGGGGTCTCCATTTAAAAGGAACATTGGTTTTACTAAGTGCTGAAGAATCATTGAAACTAAACCTAGAGCACCAAATCCTCCTTACCTGCTGACCCAGTGCCTAACGTCAGCCAGCCAGTCACTGTGTTAGAGTGTTGTTTCAGCTCTAGTTGGTTGATATGTTAATGATATAGCTGTACTTTATGTCAAAAGGAGACTTTTTAAAAAATTTCCATCGTCTTAGTAAGTTACTGTCATGGTTATTTTTCATGTGCCTTCCAGCTAGAAAATCTTGTTGCTTAATGAAGTGTAATTGTAATGAGGACTCTTGTACCTCTAGATTTCTCTTCCTCCCTCACAGTTTGAGAGCCATAATAATACTCCACTTGTGGCACTGCCTTTCTAGAAGACTTGCTAATTCTAAGCATGGATATCTGTGGGACAGGGTCTACTTCCTTCTGGTCTTCTTTTTCTACAAGGGAGGCAGTCTGTTTTCCTTCTGTAGCAGTATCTACATATTTAGATAGTACATGTACTTCTTAGAAAAGCCTTTAATGAATATGCCTTTGCCTATTACAGTCTCAGATCATAGACTTTCAAAATTAGAGAACTGTCATGCCAAGTATGTGAATTTAGGTTGATTCCTTTGGTCATTAAAAACATTCTCATGCCTACCTTACCTCTATATATTTAAAACAAATTAATTCCTAGATACAACTGGGGTTGTTTTGAGGAAGCACTTTCTCATCTTATTTGGATGGCACATGGGAGAAAATAAGCATTTTAGAAACGATGACCCTTTCCATCTTTCTCCACATGCATGCATGTATATATAACCTGGTACAGTGTGAAACCACCGATCAAACTGGCACAAGACCTGATGCTACTGTTCCAACCACACTGCCAAAAAAGTTACCTTTTGTCCTTTGGATGTCATTTTTAAACTTTGGAAAGTATAAGTCATTACCTTTTTTAAAAATATTGATGTAACACAGATTCTGAACTCCAAATAAGTATTAAAATTAAGTACTTTTGCATTACTGATATCAGTTTCAAACAGAATAATAATTTAATCTTTTTCAGTTGGATCCAAAATCAACTGCCTCATCAAATATTTTATTGATATATTCTTCCCCTTTCAGAGAAAGATCCCCGGAAAACAATGCATATTTAGCAATTGCCTTACATTTTAAAGGCTTAAGTAAATGACATTCAGACCCGTTCAGACTACACTTGCAACTACTTAATGTAGATATAGCTTTGGTTAGTATGAGTTTGGAGAAAGGGGCCAGAGAGCAGGCACTCCTCCAAAATAAAGAATCCCCAAGAGGAGAAAGTACTGTAAATTATGTCTCAAAGCAGACACCGATGTACAGGCAAAAACAATCAAGTGACCTTACATCCCGATAAGATATTTTTAACATTCAGTGGGGTGACATTCTTTCATCTGCCAAAAGTATTTGAAATGACATTCCTACTGGTGATCGTGGGCTGCATCAGTCCGTCACTTAATTTGGGCCATTGAATTTGCTGTAGAGGTGTTTGCAGCACAGAACAGCCTTTTTACCCTCCTCTGCCTTGGGAACAATGAACTCTCCTGATGGAGTGGATTGTGTGCATATATAGAGGTCAGGAGGGTTCGGGACCGTTCCCTTTATTTAGTCAAATGTATTCTATTCAAAAAGCATATGAGCCAAAAACACAAGTGTCCCCTATCCATTGCTGGCTCAGAGGTCTGTGAACGGCATCAGTGTACTGTGACTGAATACAATAAAACTTCTTCAGCTAGCGTGGCTAGAAGGATTCAGGTCACTTTAGGAAATTAGGCATTAGCACTCAGAAGGGGGAAGATGCCTGGAAAAACTTCCCAGGAAACCTATGTGTAGCACATGGGAAAATGAACCATAGCTAGATCCTGAAGACATTCCCCTCTGGGAAACTACCTTAGGTACAAATGCCTAAAATGGAACGTCAAATGGACAGAAACTTTATATTTCCTTTTCATGCACTAATCGCTCCATTCTTTAGGGTTCCTCTGCATTCTTACTTTCTTCTCTTCCCTCCCCTGCCCTTTACTTCTTTCCTGCTCCGTTAATAAGCAAAACCTGTTTGTGTATACAGTTCTTTATAGGAAACACAAATTTTGGTTTCTTTGCTGGTCTTATTATTACTCGGCTGGTTTCCTAGCTTAATATCTAACGAAATTAAATCTGAGCGTATTCATTTTTTCCCTTAAGTATGCCAAGTACCTCGAGCAGTCACAAGTTCAAGAAGAAAGACTTGACTCAAACCAGACATCTTGCTGGAATTGGTCTCTGAACACTGAAAACCAAAATCCTGAGCCACAGTGAACGTGACCCTGCCTGGGTTGTCGGGTTCAGCTTGTGCTTTTCCTTCCGTCGCCCCACTTGGTGACATGATCATGTGTTGGTCTCCTCCTTGCCAGCCTCTCTGCCTGTTAATTAACTGTGTCAACATTAGCAAGCATTTCTCTTCCCCCACCCTAATATGCTGTGTTCTAAGAATTTTGGCATTATTTCTGAACAAATATATAGATGGCACTATAAAACTCATGTCTCGTAAACTTTGGCTTTAATATATGTTTATCAAATTTGTTGTGATTTTTCTGACACTAAAGCAAAAATATGTTAACCATAAATAATTTATTCTTTATGTATATAAAATGTTTGAGAATGTTTAGCCTTTTATTGGAATTTTATTTGGAAAATGTCTTTCTACATATTTATAATTATATTCTTCCAATTATAACCTAGATTGTTTCTTAATTCATTACTTATACAAATATTCAGTTACACTATACTATATAGAGAGTAGGTATAACATTTTTGTTATCTAAAATAAAATATTCTTTGTGACTAATACACTTTCTGTTTGTTTAAATTGAGTGTGAAAACTAAAACAACTTCTGCCTACACTGTATTTCAACTGTTATTCCCTCCAATTGTATATAACACTGGTGTATTATAACAATCTAGTATCTAAAAATTTGAATTTACTTAGAAGATAAAATTGAAAGTAATTTTTTGATTTTCAAAATAAATTTGTTTTTCAAAAGAATTAGCATGCTCATGTGAAATACTTTACTTGTTTGAGGGGAAATGAGGTTTATACACAAGTTTTTAGAAATAGCTAAGGACTTAGGTTGCAAGTGATAGAAACACAAATCAAGTTAGCTTAAACAAAAAGAAAGAAATCTGCTTTTCTTGGCTGACATGCTCAAAGTTCAGAAAGAACTAAACTAAAACATCATCAGAACTCCTCTCCCAGACTAACTTCACGTGTGGAGGGCTGGAAACACCCAGCACATGCCCTACAACTTAGCGATTGGAGAGTTCCACTTCGGAAAAGCCTGGAAGGAAGTATCTGAAGCAAATAGCTAAGATAGCAGCCAGTAGAAAGATCCCGAGAGGGATGCT
>NW_011888861.1:6112651-6114725 GCF_000151845.1 Pteropus vampyrus
ATTAGCTTGATCTTCTAGTATATATCATAAATATTCAGATAACTATTTTTAAGCCAACACTCTAAGTCAGCAGTCCCCAACCTTTTTGGCTCTAGGGACCTGTGCTCTCCTATGAGAATCTAATGCCTGACAATCTGAGGTGGAGCTGAGGCAGTGATGCTAGCACTGGGGAGCGGCTGCAAATACAGATGAAGCTTCACTCTCTTGCCCATCGCTCACCTCCTGCTGTGCAGCCCAGTTCCTAACAGGCCACGGACTGATACCAGTAATGATACCAGTATGTGGCCCGGGGATTGAAGACCCCTGCTCTAAGGAATAAGAAGCTGAAGTATGTGGGCATCTTACAAGGTCCTTTTTGGTTTAATCCGTTTTTATTTTATTATTTTTGAACTTTCAGGTCAGCTTAATATTAAGCCCAGGAAGCTGCACTCAGTTTCAGCTTAGTGTGTCACTTAAGTTACTGTCTTCAGATGTTTTTTTAAACTTTCTTCCTCTAGATCCAACAACACCCATTCTCCCAGGAGAAGAGAAACAAACAGTTGCTTAGTGGCATCTTATCCCTTCCTGAAAGTCAGTGTCTGCCTAACACAGAAGTATCTTTTACTATTTCTCTTTAATTCTACAGTAGTTTATGGTTTGGATGAACCTTGCAGCATCCCAAGCGATGCTGTAACAGGCAGTGTCTTTCTCAAGAATTGCTATCTGTGAAAACCTCAGTGGTAAGACTTTGTGGGGAAAAGATGGAAGCTGGGAGATCAACATAGTCAGTGGACCCATGAGAGCATTTACGATTTTTTTTTTTCACATTTGTATCATTTTGATGCTTTCAACTGCTAGTAACATAAAACGAACAGTGATTTATGCCTGATGACTTTTATTACTTACTTGAGTAGAAATAGGCGATCCTCAGGGTTGGGTCAACAGCTCAATGTTGCTTTCAAGGACTCAACTCTTTTCAACTTTGCATTCTTACCTTGTGTTAGCTTTCACCTTAAACCTTGGTCGCAAATCTGATCATAATTTTGCTGCCACAGCTCCAAGCACCTCATCCTCACAGGTCAGCATCCAAAGCAAACAGGGTGTAAAAGGGCTCTTCTCGTGTGTTTCCTTTTGATCAGGGAGAAAGCTCTTCCCCTTCCCATAGAAATCCCCTTATGTCTCATAGGTCACATAGCTACCTGTGGCAAGACAAGTTGCAAAAAGGAATACTTAGCTTTTTCAACCCCTCTAGTAAGCAGTGGTCAAGGAAGAAGGAGGCTAGAAATGGTTGTTGGATTTGCATTCAACAGCGTTGGTTACAATGTTCATGAAAATAAAACAGGCCACACAGCTTTAAGTTATCATCTATTAGTGGCTAGAAACAATTCAGAATGCCCTTTCCTTTTATTTCTAATAGTGTGGGTAATTTTATTTTATTCTGTGTCACGTAATATTTTTACCAGCTCTCCAAAGAAATCTTCAATTCCTTTTTTTCTTTTACAAACTACTTTCCAGGATTCTACCATTGTCCTGGATTAACTTGCATGCTTGAAGGGAAAAGAGTTTGTTAATTAACAAACTCACCTACACACATGGGTACTTCTCAGCTTTGCCATATTATTTGAGCAAAACAACAGCATATCCCAGGTACCACTCCTTCCCCTCAAAGCAGTAAGGTAGCCTTCCCACAGATACTCTACCCCTCAGGTTTATTTTCGCCTCAGTTTCCTTAAGCTGTATGGCAAAGCATGTCTCTTGCACCCCATCTCTCTCTTTCTCTCTTCCCAGTGTCCTGTTTTCCTCTGTGTTAACTATCTCCTACAAGAATAACTCAGAGCTTATATCCTTGATCTGAAGTTCACATGGTTGCAAGAAGTGTAAAAAGTAAGTCTACATTTGGTAGAATTCGAGGTTGGGTAGGGATGACTGGGTGTACTCAGTGGCCCTGGGGCTTGTCAGGAGGTTGTGGACCTAAAAAGCATCATGTTCTCTACCGAACAATATGTTCTTTGTGGGACACTAAATTACTGATGTATCCAATCCCTTCATGGGACCTAGAACAGGTGTACCTGCTGAAAATCTGCTTATGATGCAT
>NW_011888861.1:6115690-6133622 GCF_000151845.1 Pteropus vampyrus
AGATAACCTCCAGGAAATCAGCATATGCTCTCAAATGTTATACCATACCAGCCCTTCATATAAATCCCAGGGTGATTGTGAATGTTCAGAATTTTATTTGGAGGTCTTTATATAAAAGGATTGATGTTGACATGGAGACCACTGTCTAAGCCTCAGATTCATCCAAAGTTTAGGCCTTAAGTAATTCCTGACTGTTTAGTTCGATGCTCTTCTTTTTGTGATGCTATAATTAACTAGGATAGCTCACTCTTAATCAACCAAGCCGACCATCTATAAAACTACATGAAAAAATAAAACAAATTTCAGCTGCTTTTCAAAAGTTCCCCGAAAAGCTGGGCTGCCAAATCCTGACCAGGCCCTTGGGAACATTCACATTCTGTTTTATTTGTGTAATAAATAAACCTTTCTTGCCTGATCAGCTTTCCATGGAAACCGCGTGTCTCCAACTCTTAAACAAATCAGGACTTCAGATCTCAAAGAGGTGGGAGGAAGAATGGGCTCACTTTGCAGGGCACACCATGCTTTTCACCTTATCTTCTTGTGTGCTAAAAACATTACACACACACACACACACACACACACACACCCCTTTCACCAGAGTAGGTAAATCCATAGGGACAGAAAGTAGATTGATAGTTGCTTAGGGCTGGGAGGTGAGGGAAATGGAGAGCGAGTGCCAAAAGGACAAAGTTTCTTTTTGGAATGATGAAAATATTCTAAAAATCAATTATGGTGATACTTGCACGACTCTGAATAGACTGAGAACCACTGAATGGTACGCTTTAAATAGGTAAATTGTATGTTGAACTAGATTTCAATAAAGCTGGGTTTTGGGGTTTTTTATGTCTATTCTACACCTCCAATTTACAGATGAGGAACCAAAGCTAGAGCATCGTGCACTTGACTGCATGGATCATACAGCTCATTACTGGAAGCCCAGACTAGGCCCTGAGTGGGCCAACGGCTCCTTTGGCTCCGCCTCTCCGTACACCACATAACTCCTGAATAGTCTCCTGGGATGATGCTTTGGTTGCTGTTAAATCCTAAATCATTTTTTATTAGGGCTCAGTGATAGCTTAATGAAATAATCCAGTCATAATCCCTATATTTAAAATCTATTATGAGAGACAGAGCCAATTGCTGGTCAGCACAGGGAAAGAAACTGAACTCATCCATGTATGAGTATGTCTCCCCAGTGGCATGGTAGGTGCCCCCAGGCAGGGTCAGGACTCGCTCATCTCTCATCCCCAGTGGCCAGTATGGTGCTTATTGCAGCCAAGGGGACAGAGCCTTCCATCTTGACTGTAGGATCTCTTCTAGGGAATGAGTCATCATGGGAGCACTATAATAGGCAGGAAGGTCCAGAGGTTAGCCATCCAGGGAACCCAGACCATTCCACTCCACTCCACTCCACAGAAAAGTCCTCTGACAGAACCTCAGCCATTCCCTCTCCCCCGTCCCCAGCTCCAGACTGATTCAGGCTAATGTGCCTCAGAATTCCCCAATTGTGACCATCTTCCTAGACTTCCAGTATCATCTGAGATATGCCTGTCCTCTGCTTTTTCTGTCCCAGACTCAGTCCCTCTCAGACTGTTGCATCCAGGAGGTCACTAAGAGAAGGTGTGTGGGATGGTGGAAAGGCCCTAGTCTGAGAAGCAGGAGGCTGGAGCATGCTGGTTGGGCATCAAAGAATATCTCTGAGTTTTAGTTTCCTTGTCTATAAAATAAGGAGGTGAACCAGTTTGTTTTATCATACTTTTTAGACCTATAACTCTCATTCTAAAGCACTTTGGTCTTGGAACTGAGGGCAAATAGTGCCCCCAATGGCCAGTACTCATGGAACAGCAAAAATTATGGAAGAGGCTTTCCATTAAAGAATATTTGTGACAGTCATTAAAAATAATATAGATTAATAAAAAAGAGAACCTATTTTTTCTTAAATCTGACTCATTCTCTTAAACCCAATATTTCCCTGAATTGCCATCATTTTTTTTTTTATCAAAACTTCACTCCTCCAGGAAGCCATCTGGATCAATCCCATTCTTCTCTATGTCCCTATTAACGTGCTGTGGTGTGTTAGGAGCGTGACCTCCAGAGCTAGGCTGCTTTGGTTTAGAACCTGTGTGACCTTGGGCAAATGACTTAACTTCTCAGTGCTTCAGTTTCCTCATCAGTAAAATAGAGACAATAACAGTACCTGTGTCATAGAGTCATTATGAGGGTTATATTAGTTTATAGACATAAAAGTCCAGTGCCTGGAAACAATTTTGCAAGTGTTATCTTATTACCTTGAGCATGTTAGTTTCCACTTAGTGATGTACTTTGTAGTTGTTTCTAAACATCATTGGAAGGACCACCCCTAAGCGGTGTCCTTTCCCAGTGCTGAAATAGTGCTCTGTACATGGCAAAGTCTTTGATAAATGCTTACATGTTTCCCAGAGCAATGTGTTTCAAAGTGGGAGAAAGTACTTCATCTGAATTTTTATCAAGATAATCTGCCCTTATTTTAAACTCTAGGTGGGTATTGGAGAGAATAGTTGTCACCTTCTTATTTGCCTTCCGAAACCTAGTTTCATGTTTTCCCTGAAAGTGTCCTTTTAGCTGTAGCCACCCTGGTACCTCAGGACTGCCCTGTACCGAGCTTCCGATTACAGGTTAAAATTAGCCACATCAACCTGTGAGGGGAGACCAGAGGAGGCAGGAGTGAGGTGGGAGTGGATATAACAGACCTATAATGGATACAGCGGAATGGTGGAATACAGGCAAGAGCCCCCTCGACTGTTGGCATCCACTGAGGAGGCACAGAGCCTAGGGATCCCCAGGGTCATAAAAATCCTGAATTCATGTAGTAGCATGTGTCTCTTATGTGAGGTCTGCTGCTACATTTTAGCTGCGTTGACAACTGGAATCTTCCAGGTTGTTCCTTTTGTGATTACAAACTGTCTTTGGAGTTGCACAGTGTGGGTGGATGCAGTTTATAGAATTACTTGGACCAAACAGCCTACTCCTGAAAGGAACACTTGCTTTACACTCTTCCAGTGTCATTTTTGCAAAACAACGCTTTGCAGATATGTCAATCTGTTTGGGGAAAGGAGAGGAGAAAGGACATCATTCAATTTAAAGACATGAAGAAATACTGGAGCATAAGTCGGCACTGAATAGAATTCAGCAGGAATTATCTGTCTTTTATGCATCCTTCCTCCTCTCTGTGGACCTTCTCCTCATTCCATGATATCTCTTCTTCTGTCAAATGCCCACTGCCTTCATGTATTCTCAGTACCCTAACCCACCAAAAATAAATACAAGACCCTTTACTTTCAGGAAAGGAGCAAATTTCACCCTTTTACAACTTTATTATGAAGGTGGGCTTTGACAACAAAGAGACCCAGATTCCAATACTACTTCTTCTGCTTCTAAGTTGTCTGAACTACTGTGAATTACCTCCTACGTAAAATACAAGTCATAGTGCTCATCATACCTGGATATGCGCTTTCAGCAGCAAGTAACTAAAAAGCCAACTCAAGTGGGTTTAACCAATAAAGAAATGTATTGACCCACATAATCCAAAGTTCACAGGTGGTGCAATCTGATTGAACCATGCTGTCAGGGGTCCAGGTTCTTCCTGCATCTCTGCCTTCCATCCTCAGTGTCAGCTGCATCTTAAGGTTCTTTTCACAGTCAGATTGGCTGCTAGCAGGACGGAAAGGACCATTCCCTCCACCACAAACTAATGACTGACACAGGGGAATGCTATGTGCTAATTGGCTTAGACCTGGGTTCTTAAACTAATTACTAGCAAAGTAGGGACAGGATGCCATGGTTGGTATATAGGCCAGTAGTTCTCAGACTTGAGCATGCATCACAATTACCTGAAGAACTTATTAATATACAGATCATTGGGCCTCAGTGCCAGAGTTTATGATTCAGTAGGTCTAGAGAGGAGCCTGAGAATTTGCCTTTCTAACAAGTTCTGAGGTGACACTGATGCTGCTGGACCATACTTTGAGAACTACTAGCATAGACTAATCAGGGGTACCTCTAGAGTCAATTCCCCAAATTACACAGTAAGGAAGGGGTGAGATAGATGTTGGAGAGTTAACTGCGATGTTCAAAACCTTGCAGAGTAAATGCAGAGATTGTTTCAGTAATCTATTGCTGTGCCACAAACACTTCAGAACTTAGCGGCTTAAAGCAACAATTCATTACTTTTTTTAATGGTTCTATGGTTGACTAGGAAAATCTGGGCAATTTTTCCCTTAGGGCCTCACATACAGTTGTGGTCAGACTTTGGCTTAGGCCAGAGTCAATCAGGTTGCATTGAGCTGGATGTCCAAGATGGCTTCTTCTTTATTTACATGTCTGGTACCTGTTATGGGAAGGCTGGAAACACTGAGGGCTGGCCAGGCATCTCTTTCTCCACACATACAATCCATCCACATAGCTCACTTGGGTTTCCTCACAGTGTGATGGTTTCAGGAGAATTAGATATACTATATGACAATTGACTTTCCCCAGAGTGACCGTCCAAGAGACATAAAATACAAGTCATAGTGCTCATCATACCTGGCAAGGGTCATTGAGGAGCTGCCTTGGGGACCAGCTACCACAGGGATTAAAGGAGGTCATTCATGTAAAGTCCTAAGTATGAAGGTAAGTATTTACCATAAGTAAATGCTCAGGAAATGAGCATTGTCATTTTGCTGTTCTTTTCAGGGGAGTTTGCTTATTATACTTTATCTGTTTTTAAGGAATTTAAGGCTAGAAAAGATTTTTTAGTCACTAGCCAGAAGGTGAGGCAATATTTTTTTGGAGGTGGATCTTTCTACTATCCCCAAACCATACTTACAAGTAACTATTTCCTTAACCAGGAGTAAGACTTGCACTCCCAAGTATACCCACTATTCAATGAAAATGCTCCTTTTCTATTGGCTTCTACATGGTTCCTACATTACAATGTTGGTTTTTGAAGAGAGAATTCTTTTACTCAGGCTCCTGTAGATTGGCTGATTTTACTAATAATTATGACAGCTCTTTAATTCTGTATCTACTTAGGCAAAAGTTAGTCCTCCAATATCCTCATTCACATTTCAGTTATGGAAAGTCTCTGTAACAACTTCCCAAGTTACTCTGTATCACTTCCATTCAGCCACCTCTACTCTGAAGACTAATACAGTTTCCCAACTTAAACAATACTATGCATCACTTAGTTTCAGAATGGCCTCGTAGATAGGTCGATTTTTCTTATTTCTACCAAATGCGTATATATGTATCTTAGCTTTATACTTACTGGTTTTTTTCCTTTTGCTTTAGAGTGTGAGAGTAAGTTGGGTTTTTAGTTAACTGCATGATCAAGAGAAACTTGAGGGGCTTTCAGTTTCTGTGTGTTGAGGGTGGGGGAGGAGCAGGTGCAATCTATGAGAATCCACTGGCTCAGAGGGAAAAAGCAAGGAGAGCTTAAGGACTAGAGTATTTTGTCTGTCAGATACAGTAACCATGTAGCCCTGCCAAGCTCTGATGTGTTTAGACTTGAGTTTCAAGGGAAAGATTGCACAAAAGCAAGTTCCTGGGATTTGTTCTGTGGTCTGAGTAGGCTAGGGTGTTCTCACTGGGCTGTTTCTGTGTATATAGCTGTCTGGAACCATCTGAGAACCCACTAACCACTGCGGTTTACTGTAATATATCTTCTAGTCACTCCCCGTTGCATCATTTCCCCTCCATTTTGTGCTTAAGAGAATGACTGTGTATGCACATGTGCGTGTTCATGTGCGTGTGTGTGCTATGTGTGTTCCAAAGTTATGTTGCCATGGAGAGTTGTTTGGAAAAGGCATCTTAAGGACCACTTCAGCTGAACTTATAAAAATGCATTTCAAAAATCAAAATTCCTCTTCTACACATAGACTTTGTCTAGAAGGACATACAAAAAAATTGGTTAACAGTAGTTGCCTCTGGGGAAGAGAACTGGGGGGGGTCAGTGAACCAAGGAAGATTTACTCTTCACTGCATACAGTTTAATTTTTAATTTTTACCATGAGCATGTAATGCTTTTTAAAAATTAAACCTGGGTTTTATATGCCAAGGCTTCTCTTGGAAAACATTTGCTGGCTCACATATCCCTGTTGACTCCTGCACTCAGCTTCCCAGGAGGAAGTCGGGAACCTCTGAACAATCTTGGGCTAAATATGAAGAAGGAATCTGACTGCCTCCTCGGATACTATCCACTGCAATGGATAAAGTAGGTTGAGAGGATACTATGTCTGTCAGATTCAATAGTAATCCATAATAACTTTAAACACATTCTTCCCGACAGTATTGCAGAGAAAACGCAGCTGGTGGTGAACATAGCAGTCGTTGACAGCAGGAAACTCAGCATAGACATGATAACTCAAGTTGCCTGTCAAGCCAACATGAAATAGCTCATTCAGGTTGGACAGGGAAGCTCCGTACCTGGTCACATGGAGGAATATTATCATTTTCATAATGTGTCTACACAGGTTTTGATTCCTGAAGAGATGATGGCTCAGTCTTCAGAAATCGTGGTGATCTTATCATATATTCTTATGCTCTCTTTGCTGAGCTGATGACCCACTTTCAAACCAAGAGTACAGACTACAAAGGAATGTCCCAACAGCACTTCCTTTTCCATCTTTACTATACTGCGAGTCCATTAAGATAAAAAGCGTCAACACATCGCCTCTCATTGACAATGGGTATTCATTGTAGACTAACTGGATTATACTGGACAGCGTTCTAGTCATTGGAAATCGTTAGCCAACTCAAGAGGGAGGAAAACAAAATGAAAAAGAAAAATATCGCCCATCACAAAAATAACTCTAGAATTGTGCAATCTGCCAAGATTGGTTATTTGTGTTGAATTTGCTTTCAGCACTGTTAAATATACCACACCCTACCACTAAAGCGATTACTCCCTTCCTTGGAACAGCGTAATAATGGGAACCAGAAAAGCCTCTGTGAATTTGGCAAAGTTTAATATAACTATTTCTGTTAAATCTGGCAAAGGTGAGGATGGGAGAGGGAAATTTGTCTATTCATTATGCATTAATGTTATCTGTTCATTCAAGGCTAACTTTTGGGGGTAAAGCCATACTTTCCTATGAACGAGAGAATGCCTGGACATAGTATACTTGGCTGACAATATAATTTTGCTGCACAGGTTATGGTTGTATTGTTTCAATACGTGTGAAATTATCATGAAACTGCATGTAATGCTGAATATTTTCCCATGAGAAATAGTCTATTTTGCATATAGAGCTACCGAGTCCCAACATTTCCTGCTAAGGACATTATGTTATTTCATTGAACACAATAGGGCAGATGTTTCAGAGGATTTCAGTATAGTCGGAAGAAATTTGCCGACTATCAGCTATGTGCCAGACACTGTCATACATCTTCATGTGTTGTTGATAGCCTCTCTGAGAGGCTGACATCATTGATTGTACTTTCTAAGAGAGGAAGCTAGAGTATAGGTAAGTGAGTGATGTGCACAAGAGTGCCCCCCAGTAAGTGGAAGAGAAGGAATGCACACCCAGGCTCTTCTGGCCCTAATGAAAACTTCTTTCCCTACATCAGTGACACAGCCTTTAAATGCCCTCTTTGATGCTGAAAATCAAGATATGGCTTATAGTTTGTATATGGACAGGGAGGGGACCAGATCATGGGTGGAACATTGATGAGAATAAGGACTTGGATTGGGCGGGGGCGGGGGTCTTTTAACTAACAATACGACGACATATGGAGAGTGAGAGGTGGGATTCCTGCTAATATAATAGCAGGCATATAGGGACTTTGCTATAGGGGCAGGATTGCAATCTCTAGAAAGACTGAGGAGGAAGAAACAAGGCAGAAAACCCTTATGCATAGAGGATAGAAACCATAAAGGCATTGATTCAGAATCAAAGGGTTCAAAAGGTCAAAATGGAAACCCACAGGTGGGACTTTTGTCACACGGAATATAACAATGGCCAATGACTAGAATCAGGTCAGAGCGAGACCAGCACTAGCCTAGCCTAACTTGTTGCTGAGTCTCTACTATGTATCAGGCACAATTCTAGTTGCCACGGAAATAGCAGTGAACAAAATTAATAAAGTCCTACCCAATGGATCTAGAGAGTAGTAACAGAAAATTAAACAAACAAAAAAAACCAAGGAAATACATATCAAATGGTGATAATACTATAGACAACAATTCAACTGATTAAGGGAGATAGTAATGTTGGTGATAATGGTGCCTGCTATTTTACATAAGGTAGTCAAGAAGGGCACTCTGGGACATTTGAGCAGAGACTGAAAAAAGTGAGGAAGTGAGCTATGTGAATATCTGGGAGAATAGTCTTATAAGCAGAAGGAACAGCAATTGCAAAAGCCCTGAGGCAAAGGGTACTCGGGGCATTGGAGAAAAAGCAAAGAAATCAGTTTCCCAGGTCAGGTTCCCCAGGAAGTAGTTTCTGAGGTGCTGATCAGACACAAGATGTGTATTAGGGCATACTCTTGGGATCAACCTGTGGAAGGATTTGGAGGGGAAAGAAGCAAGACTGGGCAGAAGACAATGAGCTGTGATACAGTCCCAACAAATGCCTCAGACAACTGAAGGGGAGTTCTGAAGACAGCATGACCCTTCGAAGCTGTTCTGCATTAGGGGTAGGGGACTGGGCCCTTAAACCTGCATGTCATTCAGTTGTGGCTGCCATGGGAAGAGGCAGGATGAAATGTTGGGAGAGACAACTCTCCTCAGCTGAGGTCACCCTCAGTACCTGAAGGCTGTCAGCCAGCAGCACTCCCAGCAGTACGTCTTCAATTCCTGAAGGGCGAGCTGGGCAGCACCTCCCACCACCTACTGCATGCTGGTGTGATTGAAGCAGAGTGACAGGAAATGGGCTCAGAGAGGTATCCGGGGGCCAGACCATGCATATCCTTGTAGGCAAAGAAAGAGCGGAGATAGAGAATACATAAAATGGAGTCAATTTAACCAAGCTGCTAAAATTATTAACATTATAAAAGTTGAGGCATGAGGAAATGATTGTATTCTGGTTGTAACTAGCCTGGGAACTTAAACTTTTTTTCAATTACAATTGACATACAATATTATATAGTTTCAGGTGTACAACAGAGTGATTAGACATTTCTATAAGTCTAGTATCCATCTGATACCATCCACAGTTATTACAATTTTATTGACTATACTCTTTATGCATACTTTACATCTCTGTGACTGTTTATTTAACTGGCAATTTGTACTTCTTAATCTTTTCACCTTTTTCTTCCATTTCCCTGATTCATATCCCTGATTCATATAATTGGCAATCATCAATTTGTTCTCTGTATCCATGAGTTTGTTTCTGTTTTGTTTGTTCATTTTTTCATTTTTTAGATTTTACTTCTGAGTATTTAAAGAAATCCGAAACACTAATTCGAAAAGCTATATTCGCCCCTGTATTCATTGCATCATTATTTATAATAGCCAAGATATGGAAGCAACCTAAGTGTCCATCAATAGACGAATGGATAAAGAAGATGTAGTACATATATACAATGGAATATTACTCAGCATAAAAAAAAAAAAGAATGAAATCTTGCCATTGTGACAACATGGATGGATCTAATTGGTACTATGCTAAGTGAAATAAGTCAGAAAGAGGAAGTTAAACTTTTTAATTTTCTAGTCCCACGTCAATGCCTGGATATACATCAGCTTGTTGTGCATTGCTACTGGACATACACCAGACCTCCAGGTAACCCTCTGATCACGCCCCTGAAGGACTCACATATCTAAACCACCTGAGATCCACCTGACATTTATCATACAAAGCCCCTGACATCTGACCGATAATCATCCTGTTTCAATCCTAGGGCTAGGAATGCAGGACTGATCATTCTCAAGAATATACTTTTTACCATAAGAACTCAACTTTTCTTTCTTCTTTGGAACACTTCTGGGTTTTTTACCTAGCTGTGTTCCCAGTTTGCAAACTTTAAGACCCTTGAGTAAATCTTTATTAATTTTTAGCCAAAGCCTCCAGACTCTTTTTGAGTTCATTTGACATAGACCTTGATAAAGACAGGCTTTTATTCTGCTTGAGGTGGGAAGCCATTGAAGGTTTTATGAAAGGAATGCTAAGCTCTAACTTATGTTTTAACCTGATCACTCTGGCTGATAAGTGGAATAGACTGTAGGTAAGGAAAGAAGGAAAGTGGGCAGAATCTTTAGGAGATAATTGCAATAAAGAGGTAATGATGGTTTAGAGTAGACTGCACTGGTGGTGATTATGAAAAGTAGTTTGAACTGGATATATTTTGAAGGTAGAGCCAATACGATTTGCTAATGGATTGATTGGATGTGGGGTGTGAGAGAAAGGAAAAACAGAAACAACACCAGAGTCCCTTTGGAGTGACTGAAATGAAGGAGTCAGCACTCATTGACATGGAAAAAAGTGTGTGTGTTAGCTTCCTATTGCTACTGTAACAAATTTCCATGAACTCGGTGGCTTAAAACAACATGAATTTATTATCTTATAGTTCTGGGGGTCAAAAGTCTAAAGTCAAAGTGTTGGCAGCATTATGTTGCTTCTGGAGGCTTCAGTGGGGAATCCATTTCTTTGCCTTTTCTAGCTTCTAGATGCTGCCTTTCTTCCTTGCCTCATGGACTTTTCCTCCATCTTCGAAGTGCATCATCCTAACTTCTGGTTCTGTTGTCATATCAACTTTTTTTCTATCTCTGACTGTGATCCTCCTGCCTCCATCTTATAAGGACCCCTTGTGATTACATCATGCATACCCACATAATCCAGGATAATCTCCTTGTCTCAAGATCCTTCACTTAATCATATCTGCAAAGTCCCTTTTGCCATGTAAGGTAATAAATTCATAGGTTCTAGGGATTAGACATAGACATATTTGAGAGGCCATTATTCACACTGTGCAAAGAGCCAGTTTTGCAAGGTGGAATCAGAGCTCAGTTGTGGATTTGTTAAATTTGAGATATCTTGTTAAATATCCAAGTAGTGGCTTCAAGTCAGCAATTGGATAAATGAGGCTGGAGTTCAGAGAAGAAGTCCCAACTGAAATATGGATTTGGTAATTTTCACCATATATTTAAAACCACAGGAGCAAAGATATCACCTAGGGAGTGAATGAAGAGGGAAGAGAGAAGAAATCTGAGGATTGAGTCTCAGAATATTCCAATGGTTGGGGGTTGGGGAAATAAGGAGGAACTAGCAAAGAATAACAAGTGAGGTGAGAGGAGAAGCATGAAAGAGTGGTGGTCCATCAAGTAAAGAAGGGGTTTCACAGCAGAGAGAATAATCAGCTACTGAGAGGTTGTATAAGATGAGTGCCCATGAGATTTGGCTGGTGACCTTGACAAGAAGAGCAGTTTCAGAGGAGTGGTGGGGTAAAAGCCTGGTTCAATTGGGTTCAAGAGATGATGGGAGGGGAGGAATTGGAGACAATCAGTATAAACAACTTTCTGAAGAGTTTCCTTGGAAAAGGGAAGCAAAGAAATGAGACAGTAGCTGGAGTGGGTTTGGGATTAAGAGGCCAGTGAGCCAGGAAACTTCCAAAGGCAGCTCCGGTTTTTGAATCTGAGCTGGGTGGAGTCTATGTGTGAGCACGAAGAGGGCCCAACTGAAGGACAGAGATTACAGAGTTACAGGAAGGGGAAGCCAAGAAAATCTCAGTGTGGGTAAGTGGAGGGAGGGAGAAAGGAACAATACAGATGTGCCTGTTTTTACACAAGGAGGATCTTCCTACAGATGCTGAGAAGTTGGCTCTGAAATGAATTTAAAAAATTTTTGATCTTGTTCTAACTACAGTGTAGAAATTATTTACAGGAAAGTAGTGGTGATTTTCTAATGTGACAAATCCTTTCCGAATATAACTGGCTTATGAGAATTTCCATGCATTAGTTTTTCCAAAAACTGGGTACACCTATCATTACACTTTTGGTTCTCTGCTATATCTACTATGAAAGTAAATATAACTATATGATATTTTCTTCAAAAGATATTAAACTTTTCTTAAAAGCTGAGGCCATGAAAACATAACTGAGATTATTGAATGGCATGTAGTTATAAAAAGCTAAAGCATGGAGGAGGAAAGTCATTTTCCAGATGTCACTAAATAAGCCTGTGCATGCCTGGCAATGAAGCAGGAGAACGGGAATTCAGGGCCAGCAGGCTGGTCGCCCTCAGAGCCTAAGGGAGATAGATACACATCAGAAGCTATAAGGAGTAGTTTCAAGGCTTTGGGAAAGGCTTAAAAAATTAAAGGACCAGCATCTCATATAAGCAGGACCCTGAAGAGCAGCACAGGGCAGAGAGACAGAAGACACGTACATTCTAGAATACCTGCAGAGTGGATGGGGCTACCAGCTTTAGCTGGCACGAAGGAGAAGGTGCCCACCCTGTGCTTAGAGATGCAAAGCTGTAGAGTATGACCTTGGATGTAACATCTTCAAGTTGAGTGGGCCACTTCAGGGCCTTTGACAGCACGTTTACTCTGTTTAGACTACCCTGCCCTTCCCTCCACCCCAGCTGTCTCTTATTCATCCTATAGATCTCATCTGAAATGCCACTTTTCTGAATGCCAGCCTTTTCTGAATCCCCCAGCCAGCCTCATTCCACCAGATTCCAGTGGTGGGGCTAATTAATTTGAAAGCTACAAATATTCCTTCCAGCATAATTTTAGAAGACAATGAAAAAAATTTAAAAAGAATGTCAGCATCTCATTAATTAAGGTATCATTGAGGCCATGACAAGTGCTTTGTGAGCTATGCCAATTGTGTGGATGCTAAAGCCCACAGTAATAGAAGTTTCTGGGCCCTTCTAGGCCTCCTGTGGTTATGGTCCAACATTTCTGCCTACAGCGCTTTTTCTACAGAGGTCTGCAGAACCCTTCCTCGAGGACTCTGCTACCCATTATCAGAGGCGGCATTCCTGAACACTCTATACAAAATAGCAAGTCTACCCAGGCCACACCATCTCCATCCCTCTTACCTTACTTTATGCTTCACCACAGTCTCTGATGACGTTTTCACACATTTATTTGCTTATTGGCCAACCTCCTCCTTCCTATGAGGGCAGGGAGTCTGTGTTGTTCACTGTTGTATCCTCAGAGCCTGGAAGAATGCCTGGCGAGTTGTCATGGCTTGATAAATACTTGTCAAATGAATGAGTGGATCAATCAATATCAGATGATGGAGAGGGCAGGCTGCCAAGGCACTGACCTGGCCCATCACATCCCAGCTCCAAACTAGGAAAAGCCTCCTGACTTCTCCCACCTCCTTTCATTTCTCTTTCTATAGTACAGATGGGATCGCCTGGCTTCTCTGTTTCTTGGTTTTGGTGCACCTGCCCTCTTGGTTCTCCTCTCACCTCGTGCTAGGTCTGATTTCCTGATTCCTCTTGGATTAATGCAAGCCCCTGACAAACAGCCTGTTCACACACTGTGGTATCCAGCTGCTCCCCTCTGCCTTGAGCTGCCCATTTGAGGTCAGTCCCAGTTGTTTTATGAGATAGAGCATCTCAGCAGCACTATATCTAGTTCCTGAAAAGATGCTCACTTGCTTGCTAGTTATGCAGGGGAGAATGTTTTAAGGAAGAAACTTCTCACTCTCCTGACTAAATAGTGATCACAAAAGGTTTTCCTGCAGAAAAATATTCCAAATAATCATTGAGAAGCACTTTGTTGTTTGTTTGTTCATTTATTGAAGTATAACTAACATATAACATTATATTAGTTGCAAGTATATGACATAGTGATTCAGTATTTGTATATATTGCCAAATGATCACCACAATAAATCTAGTTAACGTCCATTGCCATACATATCTACAAATGATTTTTTCTTGTGATGAGAAGCACTTTGATTTGTGTAGAGGTTGCCCTTAAAATTTCCCATTGTTTATGGAAACCTTCCTGTGTAGGATATTAGGTGACATATTTTCATGAGGCTTTGACTAAAGACCCAGCAGAGAATGAACATATGGGAAGACTTCCCAAGGTCCCACCTTGTTTACCAGTTCAAATGTTCAACTAGAAAGGGAAGGACAAGAGAGAAACAGAAAACCGGAGGTTACAGTATTACCTTCTAAGGCTGCCCCATCAGTGCTGTTGGCTTTCCCTCTCCATAATCAGGTCAAGACACAGGCCATGTGCCTTCACAAGAAGAATGTCCTACTCTGGAAACAAAGCACAGGCACAAAACTTTTGTATGTTTGCTGAATTTCTACCATGTTTTTTTCTCCCAAAAGACAAACATGGCTAAGACACTTCGTACCCTACTGGCCAAAGACATTCCACGGTTTGGATTTGAAGTCCAAAGGCTGCTTCCTGGAATGCCAGGGACCACAGAAAGCCTTCACTCACCAAGACCACAGCCACTGTTTGCTATACCACTTTAGGTACAGGGCTCAAAATGCCAGCTGCTGCCAAGCCATCCTCTGTTTGCATTTTGAGAGCAACACCACCACAGATATAAGAACAGATGAAAATGCCCTTTCAGTTAATGAGGAATTAAGTTCCACCGTTACTTCTATGTCTTTACACTGGTAGATGTCAGAAGCCTCTTTCCCAAAGACCTTTAATACGGTGCTATTTAGTCAGCATGGGACTTTTTTCTGAATGAGCCTCATCTGAGGACACAAACTCTCTTTATTCATTGTCATACATCCAGAACATTCAAGGATGTCAGGCCCAGATAAATATTCTTTGAATGAATAAATCAATAAATAAAAATTTAAGGATGATGTTTGGGGATAGATAGGGCTGCAACTTACTAGGTGAGTGACTTCAGGATATTTACAGAGCCTCTTCAAGCCTCAGTACCCCAGTATGTCAATGAAGATGAGAATAGTACCTATTTCAAGGTTATTATTAGAGATTAAACAAGATTGGACAAATGGCAGATAACACACTGGACACAGTGCGTAGAGTATATGGTAAAATCTCAACACAATGTCCTTATGATTTCCTGTTTCACATTCAACCCTATTCTCCTCATAAGGCCTAAAATTCTTGAATCATAGTTCAGGAACCAACAAGAGGAACTACTCTTTTGTATTCTAGGCACTGTGTTCAATATTATCTAAGTATTCCTTTTCAGTTTCTGTAGGTAGGAGCTTCTAAGATGTAGAATGGGATTTAGCTAATATAGTTTTTCAGTCATAAAGTACTTTCTGGTGGAAAATGATCCCTTGCTTGTAAATTACTGCTATCTAATCAGTAAAGATCTTATAAACAAATTCAAATCAATGCATTAATGACTAGTGATAGTATTTGCACTTTAGGAAGCAGTGTAAATGGTGGAATTTTAGGCAGCTAAGCATGAGCTGTAGAATATTTTTCTAAGGCATTACTGTTTAAAATATGGTCCTTGCACCAGCAGCATTGGGATTATTTAGGGCCTCGTTTCAAACACAGAAACTCAGGCCCTCGCATACTTACTGAATCAGAATCTGTAGTTTAACGAGGTCCTCAGGTGATTCATATGCATTGTAGTTAGAGAAGCACTGGTCTAGGGAACCATGAGATTGGAATTGCCGTTCTATCTATATGGAAAACACACTGTGTTAAAAAACTAAAAAGGGCAGGTGGATGTAGCAGAACTCCTACAGGTAAGCACCAATTCCCACCTGTTTCCGTTGCTCTGCCTTCCTTCCTAGTCTAAAACATATCTGTTATCATTATCAAGCCCTTCCCTCCACACTACACACACACCTTACCTAACAATGCTGACAAAAACGCACTTCCACATACCATCAGTGGTGAATATTGTGAACCTATTTATCTATTTTCACATTTTTATGGTTCATTTGTAAAAAAGAAAAAGTTGGATTAAAAAAGTCTGTTGCTGATTGGCTCCGATTTTTATAATAAAGGGAATAAACTCAATTATTCTATCATTCTAAATAAATGGGATTTATTTAGATTTTAGGATTGTCTTCTCTGAGTTGGCCTAAATTAAAACAACTCAAATTCCTGCATTTTTCACACATATATTATGGCAGAAATTGGTCAATACTCCTCACCCTGATACCCATAAAAAAACTGGGTGGGGGGCGGGAAGAACCAAAACCAAATTCACCATCATGCTACATAATGACAAAAAGAGAAATTATTAAACATTTTGGGGTTTTGTGATACCTGCAAAATCTGGAGGACAGGAGAAGGCTCACAGCTTTTCTGCAGAGTCACGAGGGGGACTTATAGTTCCTGAAGAATAAAATCGGTCATGCTCAATGGAGGAACATTCTTTCCTTGATATAGAATTTGATTGAGCTTGAACCCCAAGGAAAATTGTCTCTGTAGTATATCTACTTCATAGATAACTTAAGAAATAAGCCATCCATAGCTCATAGCCGGAAAAAGAAATTAAAATCAGGGGGCTCATATTTAGCTTCTATCATGGGAGCTGTATTAGGCAGGATTCTCCAGAAAAACAGAGCCAATAGGATGTGTGTGTGTGTGTGTGTGTGTGTGTGTGTGTATAGAAAGAGATTTATTATAAATAATTGGTTCACAAGATTAAGGAAGTAAGAAGTCTCGAGGTCTGCATTCAGCAACCTGGAGACTCAGGAAAACTGACAGTGTAAGTTCCAGTCAGAAAGCTGGCAGGCTCGAGACCCAAGGAATAGTCGATGTTTCAGTTTGAGTCTAGAGGCAAAAACCGATGTCCCAGCTCAAGGCAGTCAGACAGGAAGAGGTCTCTCTTCCTGACAAAAGGGCCAGCCTTTTTCTTCTACTCCAGTGTTCAAATGCTTGGATGAGGCCCACACACATTGGGGAGGACAATCTACTTTACTTAGTAGACTCAAATGTTAATCTCATCCAAAAACACCCTCATAGGATGTGAGAACGATCTGGCTGCCACATCTGTCGCCCCATTGATCATTAGGGTTGATTTGGCTGATCTGGCTGGCTAGGTGGGTGTCCTCTTCCTCCCTCACCACTCCATGTGAGTCCCTCACGAAGCTGTGCACTCGGTCAAAGAGAATGACCTTCCCCAACAGAAGAGAGGACCATTCTTCGGTCAAGGGCATACAAGTAGCTGTACTCCCTGCTAGAACCTCCAAACAAGCTCTCAAAAACGCCCTCATGGACATACACAGAATAATGTTTGGCAAAATATCTGGGTACCCTGTGGCCCAATCAAGTCAACATGTAGAATTAACCATCACAGAAGCATAGACTAACGATGAGCCAAAGAAGCATGTCGATGTTGGAGTCACTACTTGGATTTTCTGGATGACAAGAAACCTAAGAGGGAAATCTCTCCTTGTAAAAAGGAGTATGACTTTTGAGTCATGCCAGCTTTTTTTTTCCAATTAACTTTTACTAAGTAGACATGTTTTATGTCCAGGCTTCTCTTCTCCCCCTTTCCCCTCCCTTTACCCACCATGTGTTTGTGCGTCACTTCCCTCCCCTTTCCCCACCCTCCCTCCCTTTTTCTGTTTTCCTCCCTCTGTTTCTCTATTTTTTTCTTTCTTGTGACTCAAAAGCCAATGTATTAACACTCCCCCAAACCTGCTCTACCAAAGGTCGCAGTGACCTACTTCCTCATTGCCTATTCCAAAGAACTCTTAAACATTCACCTTACCTGAACTGTCGGCCAAAGTCAACACTGTTAACCCTTCCGATTTAATAGAATTTGCAGCCCTTCACTTCTGAAACACCAATCTGTCTCATCCTGCCTCCCAGACTGCTTTGCCTCAGCCTCCTCTTTTTCTCTTCATCCTTTCCACACAGATTGACAAATGTTTTCTGTAAAGGGCCAGATAGTAAATATTTCAGTTTTCATGGCCATATGTTCCCCATCACATATTCTTCTTTGTTTTTTGTTTGTTTGTTATATTAAACCCTTTCAAATGTAAAAGCCATTCTTAGATTGTTTGTGGGTTTCCCTCTCAATATGTGGGTTCTTC
>NW_011888861.1:6134632-6150121 GCF_000151845.1 Pteropus vampyrus
ATAAGATTGAACATTTGCAATGTATTTTCTTTTTTTAAAAAATGTCCATTCTTGTATTTTAAAATTACCAAAGTATTAGATGCTTTGGTGTCTAGAGAAGTTGTTACCTCAACGAACAATCCACCCCTCCCCTATTATAATTGATTTGCATGAGACCAACCCCATTCCCATCTCCAGAGGACACACTGATTAATCAAAATAGGCCTCCTTACCACAGTGATTTATTTAGAGTATATAGGTCCAAGACAATCAACAATCCTGGACACAGGGGTTCATTCACAGTTCATCCAATCAGTATTCGATCAGAAGACTTGCTGAGAATTATGAGATACAAACATGTCTCTGCTTCTGGATATCACGGAGATACATGTATGAAGCCTAGAACTGCTGTAACCTTTTTGCTACCATGAGGGAATCTTGCCTAAGAATTCAGCTGACACAACAAAAGACAGAGTATAGAGATGGAAAGAAGCCAACTCCTCGAAGACATTATTAAGTTGCCAATTCACACGAAATCTGGCATTGTCAAGATGACAAATCACAGCAGACCTCTGAACCTTCCAGTTATGTGAGCAAAAGCTCCCGTTTCGTATCTAAGCTAATCTGAGTTAGACTTTCTGTTACTTACTAGGTAAAAAGACCTAAATGATACATATTTAAAGTAGAAGTAGAAGTCTCTCCACCTCCACACCAAAGGAATAACCACTGTAAATAACTTGGTGTGCGTCCTTTTTTTACATACACATGTGCATGCATGTAGTATATATATGTATATATATATTTAATAATCATCAATTACACTACTCACAAATTTTACAGCTTGCTTTTTTTCCCACTCAATTATATGGCATGAGTAGTTTATCAATACAAATAAAAGTACCTACTAGCTGCATAATAGCTACAGTAGGTCTTTAACTTATTTATCAAACCATCCTTCTAATTTTAGAATTTTAGATTTAGTCGCTGTATTATATATGTATATATCCTCATGCACATTTGTGAGACATATTAAGGGAGTGATTATATGTATAGGCTCTGGAATCAGACTGCCTGGATTCAAATCCCAGTTTTCACTAGCTGTGAAAACTTACCTTCCCTAAGCCTCAGTCACTCATAGAAAATGGAAGTAATCATAGGCCCACACTCAATAGGCCATCTTGTGAAGGAGGCTAGGTAGGTGTTCCATGTACTGTACCTGGCATGGAAACTGGCACATAATAAGTGCTCAGTTAAGGTTAACTGTTGTTATCATTGTAATCAATCTCTGGAATTATACTTTCTGGGTGCAAGCACGTTTACCTTTTAAATTTTGGTAAATGCAGTCAATTGCCTTCCAGAAATAAACCACGTTACCCTTTCCTCCCAGAGTGCCCTTCGAACCTTACCTTTACCAACACCAGGTTTTTGACAATACAGTAGGTGAAAAAGTTACTCATTGCTGTTTTGGTCTGCATTACTTGGATTGCTAGCGAGTCCTTCGACTGTCTGTAAGCCACTTGTGTTGCTAATCCATGAATTGCTTGTTCATCTCCTTTGCCTCTTTTCATTTTGAGTTTTGAGTTTTTCCTCTCTGGCTCATTGTGTGGGTTTAGGATACTAAACCTCTGTCTAATATACAAGGTGCAAATATTTTATTCTAGCCTGTCATATGTTTTTTAATTTTATAAAATGTCTTTTTATTTTGAGAAGTTTATATATTTTTTTAATGTAGTTAAATCTGACCCCTGCCCCCTCCCCAGCAGGGGCTTCTGGATAATGTTCTTTTAGGATAGTTTTTGTTCAAGATTTCTGATGCACATTTGGCTTTTCTATTTAGATTAAGGTTGCTCCTGGGTTTGGCGCCTACTATTTTTTTTTTTTTTTCTTTTCTGGAATATTTTGGGCTTCGTGGACATTATTATAGGCTACTAAATCCTTGGTCTGAAAAAGGCTTATAAGGCCCATTCTTGGAACTGTGTCCACAGTGCCCTCTCCTGGGCACCATAGGACACCCACTCTAGAAAGGGATTCTTGAGTTGAGGAATGTGGGATCTCTGGCCTTCAGTTCGTTTCGTATTTATTGAGTGTGGTATTTAGCAGTGAAATACAAGAATGATACAGGATATAGAAATGATATAGTTCCTGCCCTGGAAGTGCCTGGTGGGTAATGAAGAAAACCTACACAGAAACGTAATTTCGGCTTTTCTGCTATACTTGATGAACAGTCTACTCAGTCTTCATAAAACATTTCATTATTGGTAGTGATGTTAACTAGCTTACTTCATTTGGTATAATAGAATTCTACTCTTAAAAAAAAGTGGATCCAAGGAATTATGATCTAAGATTCAACAATAACCAAAACATTACCTTCTAAATGAGACTAATGAAAATAGCCTGGTGTAGATGGAAGCCACTTGAACAAGGGTCAGTTCCTTAAATTCTCACCTGGGTTGTGCCGGGAACAAGCCCTGTGATCCAGGGTACTCCCTAAACCTCTGGGCTTGGTCTTTTCCTAGTCAGCTCTCAAGATCTTAGGGTAAGGAGAGTTTTGGCAAGAGGAGGGCAAGGAAAGGCAGATTTGCATAAAGGTTGTTTTGTTGCTGTTTTTGTTTTGATTTTTAAATATCACAGTGAAAAATCCTGGCCTTTAGATTAAACTCCTATTTGTTTTACAAAGTACTTTGTAATCTGCCCTTGTACCTACTCCAGCTTCATCTCACCCTCCTTTTCCTGTTCCCCAATAACCCTGTGTTCTCTAGTTTCTGTGAAGCCTTATCATGTACTTTCCTGGCCTTCTGCTCTGTTCTTCCTTTCATCACTTCTTCACTCACTGTTATGGAATGAATTGTGTTCCTCAAAATTCATATGTTGACATCCTAACCCCCAGTACCTCAGAATGTGGCCTTATTTGGAAAAAGGGTGTAACAGATGTAATTAGTTAAATTAAGATGAGGTCATACTGGATGGAGTAGGGTGGATCACTAATGCAGTAGGACTGGTGTCCTTACGAAGAGGGGGAAAGTTGGACACATACACAAGGAGAGCCCCATGTGAAGATAGGAGTTATCCTGCCACAAGTCAGAAGATGCCAAAGAGTGCCTGTAAACCACATGACGCTAAAGGAGGGGCCTGGAACAGATTCATCATCACAGCCTTCAGAAGGAACAAACTGTGCAACACCTTAATTTTGGACCTCTGACCTCCAAAATATATAGAGACAATAAATTCCTTTTGCGTAAGCCACTCAGATTGTGGTACTTTGTTACAGCAGCCCTCAGAAACAAATGCGCCCATTTCAGGGCTGTCCTCAGGCATCGCCCGAAGGCCTTTCTTGGCTCCCACAGTCTGGATGACCCAATGTTCCCAGGGTCTCACACATCACCCGTGGATTTTCTAAGACCTCAGGTGGGCCTTTTCACTGCCCTTAGATGCCACACCCCACATCCTATTATATATATTAAAAGGCATCCATATCCCAAATTAAATATAATTTTATGGTGTGACTATTTTTGAAAGAATTTGTTTTAGAATGTTAATTAGAAATTGATTAATTATTTTAATTTACAATATTTATATCAGCAATCATTGTGTATATCTAGAAATTGTAGGAAACTGAAAAAATCTAGTTTACAAGTTGTTTTCAGATATAATAACTTTTTTAAATAACTAATTTGGATGTGCTTGACATAATGTTACATTTTGTAGACTTTCAATCACATATGTATTTGATATTGTCATTTTCTTTCCATATTTTGGACACTATATATTTTTTTTATTCAGGACTCAAACATTTTCACAGGTCCTGAGAAACTTACAGGCCTTAAGTTTTACCACCCATGGTGCCTAAACAATCCTGAGCTTATTTCTGTTGCAAGATCTAGCACCCTGGGGGTAACTGACATTTCCTTGTGTTTCTCTTGCAAGCCAATAAATTCCTTAAAGGACAGCCTCTATCTATTTCTCTTTGTATCCCACCTAGCACAATGTCTAATATGCAGCTGGTTGTTCAGTTGACTCATTTAATGTAGGGGTCCCCAACCCCTGAGCCATGGACTGGTACCGGTCCATGGCCTGTTAGGAACAGGGCTGCACAGCAGGAAATGAGTGGCGGGCAAGGGAGCAAAGCTTCATCTGTATTTGTAGCTGTTTTCCAGCACTGGCATCACTTCCTCAGCTCCACCTCAGATCATCAGGCATTAGATTCTTATAGGACCATCGGTCCCTAGTGCCAAAAAGGTTGGGGACCACTGATTTAATGAACAGATGAGCAATTTTTTTACAAATTCCACTTTTTAAAATTACTAAATACGGCAACAATATTTCAACTTTAAAGTTCAGAAGCAAAGAATAACTAAACATGATGCAAAGAAAAACCCAGGACACATTTTTATGTTTGAGTATATTTACATTATGATGACAAACTTGCATTTTACAGCATGAGGACAAAACGCCTGTCATTTTGCTAATCCTGAAGAGTTGATGCTAAGTGTTGGTGAGTAATCTAACTGGACTTCTGTCTGTCTTGGCCTTTTCCCAGGGCCTTGGTTCAAGGGGCTGAATCTTGCATTGGGTTCAGCTTAAGACTTTGAATAAATGCTGGACTTTAGAAAAGGCCAGAAGGAGAAAAACATCGACATCACAGTGGTGGGAATGAGTCACCTCTGGAAAGAAGTGAGCACGTGGGGACGTGGAAAGCAAAGTGGAAGGAAAAGGCGGTTGCCTGTATAATAATGATGCTGCTGATGATATCATAAGCAGGTGAGCAACCAAGCACGTGCTGAGGGTTTACTGTTGCCTCCCAACAGCTCTGCGATGCAGTTATCATTCTCCCCACTATGCTGATAAAGAAACTTGCGTTTAAAGAGATTAAGCTGAGGTGAAGGTGAAAGTCTTACAACTAGTGATGGCAGAGCTGGGACTTGGAGTTCATGTGGCCCCACACTTAACCGACCACCACCTCTCCAGCAAATTGTTTTTGTGTGTCCATCACTACGTTACGCACCCCTTGAAGGTGGAACTGTATGTCCATCTTGTATTACAAGTAGGTTTTCTGATTATTTTTAATGACAAGATATAATAATTGCTTACTGAATCAATTCATTTTGATTGAGGAAAGCACATAACACTCTCCAAATTAATTTTCTTATTGTTCATCACAATATTTATTTGAAATCAATAATTCCTTGAATCAAGACCTATTCTGTTAAAATTATCAGTGCTTATTCTTCACCGGGCACAGTTTCAATAGCCTTGTTTATAGTAACTCATCCAATCCTCTCAGGAACCTTGCAAGCAGAGCAGCAGCCTACAGTTATGCAAGTTGTAACCAGTGCCCCCCAAAATTATGCAATTCCCCAAATCTGCACAACCACATGTGGTGACTATGCCAGTAACCCTTAATGTGCCCATTTTATAGGTGGAAAAACTGAGGCATAGAGATGTTCAGTGAAACTGTCTTAGGCTCAGGGTTTAATCAAACTTGTGGTAACTACATAATACGGTTCAAAATTTGGTAAGATAAATCTCACTAATTCAGTCCAGTTGCAAGGGAGGGTGTGAAAAGGTGGTAGAATTTACACTACTTTAAATGTATATGAATTACAGTTATTTCTAAGAAAATCAGTGTGAGTACATTAAATCATTTTCAACCAATTAGTTAAGCGCTACCAGATATCTATCAAGAAGCACTGTCATGTTCTGTTAACGAAGATTGCTATCTCATTTGCAATCAGGAATGATTAATGTACAAAAATCCTTAAAATTAAAAAGGGGCTGGCTTTAGTTAGTCAGTCAAATATGGCCCTTTACAATTCTATTGACTAGCTTGGCAATTTATTTACTAAATAATTTCTTCTTAAATTACCCAAGGACTTCACCATATTGCAAATGAATGTATTAAAATTTATAATTGAGTTTAACTTAGTAAGATTTAGTATATTGTTAAAGTTTGAGTTAGAAAGGCCTATGCAGAAGCTTCAAGAGAAAAACATTTTTAACTTCTGACAGAATAACTCTTAAGCCAATGATAAGATAGAATATAAATCTGGCTCATGGCCAATTTAATATAGATTAATATTGATTTTGGGGGGTATAGTTTCTAGAATAAACTGTCCAGTTAAAAAAAAAAAGTCCATAGAATTTCTATGAAAGCTTCCCCATGCATATATTAATATTTGTTACTATTCTTATAAAACTGCCTTTAAGTATTGCATAGTAGTTTGGACTTCAGTCTTCCCAGTCTTCAGTGTGCACAAGAATCCACTGGGGATCTTGTTATCCTGCAGATTCTGATCCAGTAGGTCTGGGGCGAGGCCAGAGAATCTGCATATTTAAATGCTCCCAGGTGAAGCAGATGCTGAAGAGTTTAGAACTCAGACTTTGGGAGCCAGATAGCTGGAGCTAGATGAAAATGCTAGCTCTACCACTTATTAGATCAGTGTCCTTGGCTAAAGAACTTAACTTTTTAGTTTCCTCGTTTGCAAAATAGGATAATGATAATAACATATACATCATAGGGTTTTGTGAAGATAAGGTTTGTTAATAAAAGTAATGCAATTCAAGCAGGAAAAAGAAAACAACTGGCTTTAGACTACACATACGATTGCAACTTGCTCTTTTCACTTAATACATCCTGAGCATCTTTCTATGTCAGTAGAAGAAAATCTACTCCATTCTTTCTAACAGCTACATATTATTCCACACTTGGATATATCTTGATTTGCTTCATGCCAATGGACTTTCTTATTTTTTAAATTGGGGTAAAATACATATAACATAAATTTATCCTTGTCACCATTTGTAAATGTACATTTCAGTGGCATTAAATACATTCACACTGTTGTGCAACCATCGCCACTGAAACTTATACCCATTAAGCCTTAACTTCCCATTATCCCTAACCCCTGGTAACCTCTATTCTACTTTCTGTCTCTATGAATTTACCTGTTTTAGGTTCCTTGTATAGTGGAGTCATTCAACATTTTCCTTTTGTATCTCCAGTAGATTTTGAAGGACATATTTTCCAATGGCCCTTCCTGTGAATCCTGACTCTCTGTGGAGCTGGCGTTGTCCTTCTCCATGGCGGAGGCAGGAATTAGCTTTGATCTGCTGACTTTTAATCATGTGTACCCCCTGCAGGCTTCTGACTCTATAATTAACAAAAGTACCATCACTTCAATTCCCTTAGTACTGCAGAATGTTCTGTGAAGTTGGAAAAATGACCCCCATTTTGCAGATGCAGAAACTGAAGATCAGGGAGGCTAAAGGACCTGCCTGCTGTTAGTTAGATAGGTACAGAAGTGGGTTATAGTTAGGCCCAGCTCCAAAGCCCATCCCCTTGCCAGGCAAACAAAAAACCAATTGTTTCCAGGGTTTCTCAACAATATTCTGATTAATATAGGTGGAATATAAGTAAGCCTGATCATAGAAGATTCAGATATATAGCCAAAATAATTGGAATACTTACTAAACAAAAGAATTCATCACAGAACCTGTCTTGAACAAAAGCTTCCCAATTTTTACTCAGTTTTCCAGATAAGGAACATTTTCCCACTGTTTTTGTGTTTGATTAGATTTATACTGCCAGCTATTGTCCAGCCTCCTTTTTCAAGGGGTCTTTCCTCATCGTGAGAGTGTATTTATTTAGAATGGTAGTTAAGCAAAGGACTAGGAGAACCTCAAGAACAGTTCCTTACACAGCTAATCCCATCTTAAAACACTGAAGCCTTTCTCTTCAGTGCTGCAAAAGGAACAAGAACACTCAGAGGCAACCACTGTGATCCCTGACACACATAACAAAAGTCAAAATGGGCAAGTGGTGTGTGTGTGTGTGTACACATGTGTATCCAATTACTTTATAGAACTGAACTCAAATATCTATTTTTTAAAAAGCAAAACATACTTTTAAATTCGTTGGAAAAAAATCCTCCCAAAATGGCTGTATTCATCCCATCTAAAAATTTCATTTTTTTTTTTCCTGTGAGATGTCTTTTGTCTCTTGTTTTTGCCAAGAAGCAAGAGCGCTGTTTACATTTTGCATCACTCTCTTCACGTGCTCCAGTTTAGGATCCTCTTCGCCAGGCTCACATGTTGTTTTGGCAGTCCGCATGCATTCTTTCCTGCTTCCACCCCTTAAAGGAGCCATGTTCAGCCAAACAGAACTGGAGCCGTCACCCCAGCAGTGGCGGAATGGGTGTACTGCATGCTGTGATTGTGTGATGTTGTGCTTTGTGTCTGTTTTGACTAGCTGGGTTTTAGATCAGAGTGTTTAGAGAAGGCTTGATGATATCTCTTAAATACAATGATGATATCTCTTAAATCCAAAGCCACTAAATTATCATTCATTGTGAACACACATGCATATACACACAAATGACAACATCCACAA
This sequence comes from Pteropus vampyrus, assembly GCF_000151845.1. Classification (NCBI taxonomy): domain Eukaryota; kingdom Metazoa; phylum Chordata; class Mammalia; order Chiroptera; family Pteropodidae; genus Pteropus; species Pteropus vampyrus. Next base: position 6,142,998 of record NW_011888861.1, read on the forward strand.
GGACTCTTGGAAGGTGTTCTGGTCAGAAGGTCAAGATTTTCCGGGTCTGATGCTTTTTAGTGACTTGGGTCAAACTCGTTAATATTTCTGTGATACTGACTCATATGCACCACCTACACAGTTAGTAAGGAATTTATTATAAGACAAACTTTTGATTTGTTATTATAAATAAGTCCGAAATTCAAATCACATGTAGCTCCATCCACTGAAAAGCTTTGAAGTATCCACAAGAAGCAGCTCCCATGGCTGTGACACATCTCACGCTAGGAAATTATTATTTTCTTATTGAAGCAAAGGCTGCCACCTTTCTTAACTCACACTCTATACCAGAAAATGATCTTAATCTTTGATCCCACTCTTTCAATAGTTTGTAAATATAATTGTGCATCCACAGTCAGTGAAACTCCTCTAAATTATGGGGTTTGTATTATGTACAGGATCCAAAAAAACAGGAGTATAAATAAAGCTATCCCTCTACTTACCTATGCATGTCTTTGACCGTCCATTTGGGATAGGTGAAATATGATGCACATGGCTTCTGGGATCCATGTATTTTTGAGAGGTTGTGGTTACTGTATGTGCTAAATTATAACTTGGTATAATTTATCGAACATTTCGATGTTGTGCTTGACTTCAGTCAAGAGAACAAGAGATGAAATAGCTAGTGGCCACACTTCTGAAATGGTTCCTATCTTTCTCTCTCTACCTCAATATCATGTCCCCACACAGGGTGCCTAGTTTAAATCACTCAATAAGCAATGAAGTATATCTTTAAGGAATTTACTGTCTAGTTCAGGAGAAAAGATGCGTGTACATAAAAGAGCTAGAGATCAATACAAGGTCATAGAGAATCAAGCACTAGAATGTGGTAACAAAGACACAAGAATAGATTGGAATTTTAAAAGGGGATAAAATAGCTGGACTAAGGTTAGTGAGGGTCTTCTGTGGTAGAAGGAACCTTATGAGCTGGCCCTTGGATGAAGCGGGGAACCGACTAATGTAAAGAACAAAAAAGTGGACATTTTGAACTGGAAAATAGATGAGCTCAAGCAAAGCACAGAGGTAGAATGAAGACTGCACACGCATGTTTCCCTTTGTCCTTTATATTTTTTTTCACTGCTTCACACATTCGAGTTCCTTCAACTCCAGCTAATAGGCTGCAAATTTATAGAATAGCCACTTGCATTTTACACCATCTGTTCAGGGAATGTTTTGTACCTACTCTCCCATCTTTGGGGGAGGGGAGGAGAATTGTATTTAATGAGGAAAAAAACGGAATCATTAAAGAGAAATGAGCTCTTTTTCTTCCTTCTCTTTCTTCCCAGATTATTCAGTCTTAAAATGTTAGATGAGTAGAGTGAGGTGGACATCCATGGTGTGGAGAGAGAGGGTTCGCTGTGGCGCATCAGAACCCTAACAAGGTAAAGAGGGCCTCCATGAAATAGGAGACCCGACTTGGGAGTCAGAGTCAATAAGAGTGATGGAGTATCCATGTACAAGTGGCTCTATGTGTGTGTCAGAGTCTGAGCATGATGACCAAGCCATCCCCATGTGACCTCAGCCTGACTTGGGATGTCAGAGCTCCAGCAGAGAGGAAAGGAGGGGTAGCAGTGGAGATAGGAAATTGATCAAGTAAACAAATATATGAAGATTTCTCACTGTCAGAGACCAGACTTACAAAAATAGAAAGAGAAAAAGCTAAAACAATTAATATGAACCATGATTTTCAAGTTAGAAAGATAGATAAACAAGATAGAGTAGATGATAGAAACATGAAATTAGATGTACAAATGCACATATATATTGTAGCAGGCAGACTTGAACATAACCCCCAATTATTCACTTAGGGAGGCCTGGATCTCCCTTACCTCTGCCACTTGGAAAGGTGATTGCTATAAGACACTCCTAAGATGGTCCTCAGTGATCTACACCTCCTGTTATACATGCCCTTGTGTAATTCCCTTCCTTCAAGTGTGGCAGGATGTATGACTTGCTTCTAACCAATAGAATACAAAGCAAAGATAATAGAATGTGATTTCTGTTTTATATTACATAAGATTATAATGTAATCTTGCCTGGACACTCTCTCCCTTGCTAGCTTCAGTGAAGCAAGCTGCTATGTTGAGAGTTGCTCTGTGGAGAGGCCCACATGGCAAGGAACTAAGGGCAACCTCTAGTACACAGCCAATAAGAAACTGAAGCCTTCAGTCCAACAAATCCACAGGGAACTGAATTCTGCTACTACATAAGCTTGGAAGAGGGGTTTTTCCCCAATTGTGCTTGGAGATAAAACCTCAGCCCCAGCTGATACTTTGTGAGACCCTGAAGCAGAGGAGCCCCCTAAGACGTGCCAGGACTCTTAACCTCAAAAACCATAAGAACGTAAATGTATGTTGTCTTAAAGGCTGCTAAATTTGTGGTGATCTGTTACGCAGCAATATATATAATACATGTACCTTAGCTCTCAGTGAGAAGGCCTAAGGGCGGCAATACTCCAATAGCAATAAGCACACCCAGTACCCAGATTTGGGTTTCAAATGTCATTCTCAACTAAACCATGGCTCCTTGGAAAAATGACTGATTCTTAGGGTTGCAGCATGGAAAGTACAAGAGGAATCTGGAACATTTTGTTGTGTCAGAAAGTAAGGAAGTGCCCAAAGAATAATGGGGACATGTCAGAAGGACATAGAAGCCGAGCTTGAAAGGACTCCCATAGGCCAAACCAGGGATAATTTCAGCATCAAAAATAAATGATAGTAGTAGTAGATTATGAATTTATTGAATAAATTAGGAAGCCATGAGTCCATGGAGGTGTAAATAAATAATCAAATGAATAAATTGAAAGATTGATAAGAAACAAGATATTTAGATCATTTGAAAATATTTCTCCACGAAATATTTGTTAATTACAAAGAGGAAAAGGAGTAACTTTATAGTAGATTAACCTGGCAGATGTCACCTTTATTAAATAAAAAAAAGTCAACATCATCACTAATGGGATCATTAAAATTATGTGACACCTGATAGGATGTATTGAGACGAACACAGAGACATTTATATAATATTCCTGCCCAAGTTGCATACCTTGCATCTATTCATGAGAAAATATCGGACAAATCCACAGTGGGGGACACTCTAAAAAATAACTGACTCTTGATCTTCAAAAGTATTGAAGAGGAATTTCCCACTCAAATGGCTAACCTTGTAATCAGCTCTTTGTTCTGCTTCTGTAGACATGCTTACCGCATAGGCCGAAGGGCAGGGTGACCTGAAGATCAACTGAAGACTCACCCTTCCCTTTGCTTGTTCTGTCTAGATAACAGATGTATCCCTTCTGCTTGTTCTGTCTGGATAACAGATGTGACCCCTTTGCTTGTTAAGCTCTATGAAAATAAGGTTACCCTTGAGCTCGGGGCCCATATCTTCAGAGAGCTAGCTTTTCTGGGACCGCTGGCATAATAAATTTGAGTTCTCTAACTCTCTGAGTGCTGCTTGCTTTCTCACCAGTCTGATTTTTTTGCAATAGTATCATGGTCATGAAAGTCAAGGAGAGACTAGGAACTGTTCCATGGCTACGGAAAAGATAACTAAATGTTATTGGGGTAATTTGAAATTTTCGAATAGGTTGTGAAGATTAAATGGTAGCAATACATCAGTGTTCCTTTCCCGGTCATGATGGTCATACTTTGGTTACATAGAATATCTTTGTAGGAATCCCACACTAAACTATTAGAATTGTGATGGACATTATGTTGGCAACTTATTCTTAAACGGCTCAGTAAAATAAAAGTTCTTTTATTGTATTTCCAAATTTTCTGTAACTTTGTGATTGTTTCAAAATTTAAAAAATAAATTTAAAAAAGGAGAAATTCTGGTCCAGTGTTTCTCAGAGTTGTCCCCAGATTAGAAGTATCAGCTCTACCTAGAAATTTGTGGAAATGTAAATTCGTAGGCCCCACCCTGGATGTATCCTTCAGGTGATTCTGAAGCATTTTTAAAGTTTGAGAACCACTGTACTAGTCCATTTATTCAACACATAACATTCAAAAATCCATTTCTTAGCTAAGTGTAACTCCAGCTATTGAACACAAGTAATATTGGTCTTTTCGAATTGCTACCTCTGTTTCCATTGATGATCCATTATAAAGCTGACAAAATTGATACAAGAAAGTGGAATAATAGACTTTAAAACTATTTTTAAATTTTTCAAAAAAGAAGAAAGGAACTGCTTTTTATTGAAAGCATCATATGCCAGGTTTCATGTTAGGTTCTTTCTGGTGGGAAAGAAAATCCATAGATTTTTCAGGATATTCTCCAGAAATTTAAAACGTTAAATTGATCAGACTCCCCCACCTTAATTCACTGAATATTCTAGTTTTTTAGAAATCTATTTAACATTCATTCAACAAACATTTATTGATCACCTACTATGTACCACAGAGTGAGAGAAGCATCGAAAGTCATACCATAGTAGATTCACATGAATGATATTTGGTGGCTATGACATAAACCTTCATAGTACATATAATCTTTTTTTAAATAACAGCTTTATTGAGATATAATTCACATACCACATAATTTATCCATTTGAAGTGTACAATGGTTTTTAGTATATTCAGAAGTTGCGCAACCACCACACTGAATTTTAGAACATTTTTATCACCTTAGAAAGAACCCCTGTAACAGTCACTTCCCATCCCCTCCTCCTCTCAGCTCCTAGCAACCACTAATTTACTTCTGTCTCTATGGATTGGCCTACTCTGGACATTTCATATAAATGGAATCACAAAATACACGGTGTTTGCGACCGGCTTCCTTCACTTAGCATAATGTTTGTAAGGTTCATCCATGTTGTAGCATGTACCAGCATGTCATTCCTTTTTATTGTGAAAGGCTGTTCCTTTGTATGGGCATACTATTTTATTTGTTCATCTATTAGTGGACATTTGGATTGTTTCCACCTTTTGACTATTATTAATAATGCTGCTATGAATATTTGTGCATAAGTTTTTTTGTGGACATATGTTTTCATTCCTCTTGGGAAAATACCTAGGAGAAGAATTGGTGGGTCATATGGTAACTCTGTTTAACCTTTTGAGGAACCACTATAGTGTTTTTCATAGTAGCTGCCATATTTTGCATTTCTACCAGCAGTGTATGAGGGTTCCGATTTCTCCACATCCTCGTCATCATGCTATTCATACATGTAATCATTGCATCATAATCAAACTGTGAAAAACAACATTCTTAGAATGAAAATCATGGGGTGGATTATAAAGATCCAGAATCAAGCATTATGAAACTAGCTTGTTCATAGCATCAGGAAGTATTTAAGGAGTGCCTACTAGATGTAGGGCACCACAATAAGAAATGGTCTCTTTTAAGGTGTTTCTCATGGTTGCATTAAGTAATGGGGCATCTATGACTCAGATTTCCCTGGCAAGACCGAAAGTATCTGAAAATCTCGAGGTCTGGTTCTACAGGCAGAGCAGCATGACTGAAAAAATTCAGTGCTTCTAATCATCCACTGTGGGCAGAGGCAAATAGTAACAGTTTGGGGCTCCTCAGTGAGCCAGGCAGAGATGTAAGACTGCAGAGCACATACAGGGCATCTGTATTTGGCCTTAATTCCAGCTCTGAGCTCAGACCAGTCTTTAGGCCACTAACTGGTGACCCATTAGCTAGATATGACCCATAGAAGTATTTTGTTTGGCTTGTGCTGTGTAGTGTTTCAAACATTCTGATGTGAATTCCTTTACACTCTCCAGTCTGTTACAGCTCCCACTGCTCTCTGTTGTTTTATACCTAACCTGGTTCACTCTTTTACATGATCTGTTTGGCTCCTGGAGATATATGAGCGTGTATGTCCTGCTTAGGATGATGCCTGAGTCATACGGTTAAAGCCTGGGCAATTATTAAGTAGAACATCACTGTCATCATCAAAAAGCAAACAGTCAGGTGTCTATACTGCATCACCAACAAGAAGTAGTTAGTTATTAAGCTGATAATTGTGCAATATTTTACATAGAAAACAATAAATAATTGTGACCTGTACCTGTTAGGACCTTACAGACTAAAATAAACCACACTGACACAGACAGACATTCATGGAACCAAGAGAGAATGGAAAAAGACATACAGAGCATGAAAATAAACAGGATGGAGGTCAGCTTTAAGCACGGCAGCACGGCAGCACAGCCAAACTTAGGGCTGTGCTCCTGCTTACATGTACATGCTGAAACTAGATTTCTTTACAAAAGACTCTCTTAGATTATTCCTATGAAAATTTGCAAGTATTTGCTGATTATAACTCCATAATATAATATGCAAGACTCGTGAAGTTCCAACTCTCTTTAGTAATGCAAACATTTTTTTCTTTCAGAAAATTCTCTTACGCAGAAGTATTCACTAAAATGATCACAGCTATGTGATTAGAAATGCCATTTGAAGCAGAGTCCGTGCATCCCTAAAGGCTATTGGTATCCTGACCAGTTCCCATTATCTGCCAGTTCACCCATTTCGGGCTGCTGTGTTAGCTGCCAATGCCTCATGCCATACCCTTCTCCAGAGGGGTTGCTCTTGCCTGAAGGAAGCCTCTTTCCCCAGAGATGCCCAGGACGTTAAGCTCCCCCAAAGAGGTAGGTGGTCTGCAGCTAATGAATGATTAATACAGGTTATAAAAGTCCTGGACTCTTGCCTAAGCTGAGGCAATTCTGCAGTGCCATACACTCCAGAGCTTCCTGTGGGTTCCAACTGAAGCCAGACTTCACTGAACACTTATCTTTACCTGGCTTCTTCCCCTGCACTACCCTGCTTCCCTTATTCTCTTATGGATTTCACTTAGGAGCACTCTCAAAAAAATCACTTATATCTGAAAAATCACCCTCATCTAAGGCTTTGCTGCTAGGAAACTTGATGTGAGATACCTGAGCTATCCCACAAAGTTATCCTTACAGAGTCAGATTTTTAAAGCATAACATACATGATATTAGGCGTGTAATGGTTAAAAAGTAACAGACTTGAGCTGTGGCAGCCAAGGTGACCCTCTAATAATATCCTTAAGGCAGTTTTATGGTATTTATGCTTCTGCCAAGTGGAAAAGCCATTTCAGTCATACTCAAATC
>NW_011888861.1:6150171-6156196 GCF_000151845.1 Pteropus vampyrus
GAAAAGCCATTTCAGTCATACTCAAATCATAAAATTATTTTTCCATCAAACCGGAATGCTTATAATCCCTTCCTTTACTGAAGAGAGAGAGAGAGGGAGAGAGAGAGAGAGAGAGAGAGAGAGAGAGAGAGAGAGAGAGAGAGATTGTTATGCAGACAAGTAGTAAACCTAGATTTGCCTTACGGATGTATACAGTTTACATGACTCATGAGCTCTGAATGTTACAGAAAAGTACATTCAAATAAAAAGATTGCAATTTCGATGTGGGAGATGTGTTGATGTATTACTTTGGCTTCCAAAAAATATATTTAATCTTCTTAACTTCATACAATTTTTTTTCCCTGATAACCTAAAAAAATTTGAAGTGTGACTATATGTACATTGGTTTTCTATGGCTGCCATAACAAATTACCACAAACTTGGTGGCCTAAAACACTGGAAGTTCATCCTCTCATAGTTCTGGAAGCCAGAAGTCCAAGATCAAGCTGTTGAGAGGAGTGAACTCCCTTTAGTTCTGTAGGAGAGAATCCATTCTTTGCCTCTTCTAGCTTCTGGTGCTTGTCGGCATTCCTTGGCTTGTGGCTGCATCTCTCTCTCTCCTCTGTCTTCACCTGGTCTTCTCTGTGTGTGCCTTCTCATCTATCTCAAATCTCCCCCTGCCTCTCTTTATAAGGGCACTTTCCATTGGCTTTAGGGCACACCGGGATAATCCAGGATTATCTCATTTTGAGATCCTTAATTTAATCACATTTACAAAGAGCCTCCTTCCAAATAAGGTCACATTCACAGGTTCACAGGTGGATATTTGGGGAGCCATTTTGGGGTCTACAACAGTGTTTAGATGTGTGTGCTTACACAACTACACCAAGATAAAGAGGGATGTACACATTAGAAGAATCAGGGCAGTACTTGCACACTTATATTCACATTGAATACCCAGTCTTGACTCCTTAGAAGCAGGCCAGAGGTTCTTGTCAAAATTCTTGTTCATAATTTTGCCAAGCACAAGTTGCATCACATATGTGATGAGGTTATTATACTTCATGGAAATATGCACTTGGTCATTGAGAAGCCTAGCCAACCACTCAATATCCACATGTTACTATGGCTTTGTTAATCATGTAGGTTTTTATTATGCTTATGGAATTATATAGGGTGGCATAACATGCTATGATGGGATTTGGGGTTTAAGAATTAGAAAGATTTTAAGCTTCTTCAGAATGCTGATGAAGATCAATTATCTATGAGAAGTTTTCAGATGGACAGTGGCATAAGGCACATATGAGGGACTGAAACAGACCAGTAACCCCACAGCCAATGCTGCTCTTCTTTAAATTATTGATATCTATTTCAAAGTTAAATATTTGTAAGATAACTAATTATAGTCGAAGGCAGAAAAATACTAAAGAAGTCTTTCAAACAGTTTATGCTGCTTTTAAGATACAGATGTTCTGACATCTTTGAAATATGACAATTTGGAAAAGCCTCATATATTGCTGGGCATATTTTCTCTTGCATATCTCTAAAAGCACTTAGGGAAAACAAAAATGTTATAAAAATTAATAACCAAGCATAAAATGAAGAAAGTGAATTGTGACATGAATTGTTTCACTAAGTTACTTTCTTTTGATATTTACTTAGATTGAAAATTAGGCCTTGCACCTTCTTTAAGGACTATAATGATAAAAAAGGATGTGTGTGTGTGTTTGTATCTCCATGCTCTAACCTAAGTGCAAAGAAGATTAAATTGAAAAATTAATTCATTTTACCTATAATAATGGGTTAGAATGGAGAATTACTTTTCCTAGAATATGGTGCTTTTTGTCTCTATTATATAGTACTTTTCCCTCTACTCTGAGAAATTGGTTGTGTAAATAATATCCTTTCCCACAAAACTATAAACTTTTTGAGAGCAAGGACCTTAAGTTCCTCTTTTTCTTTTTCTTTTTTTAATGTCCATCTGCTGCTTAGCACTATGTATTGCATATAGTAAGTACTCAGTAAACCATGACTGAAATGCAGCCCACATCTCAGAAAACACAAGGCGGCTAACCCCCAGCGGGTAGGCAAGTTATAACTTGCAGTAATGTCTAGCACTTTGGGGAACTAATTATCATTGTCATTTAAGGACATATCTTTTATTCCTCTCTCATATTTTCTATTTCCAACTTTTATCTTCCTTTTTCCTGTTTCTTCCCTAACTTTGTAGCTATAAACTAAAAATTTGTGTCCCTCCAAAATTCATAAGTTGAAACCCAATCCCCAATGTGATAGTATTTAGAGATGGGGCCTTTGAGAGGTGACTAGGTTATGAAGGTGGAGCCTCATAATGGGTTTAGTGCCCTTGTTAAAGAGATTCCAGAGAGACCCCAGTGAGAAGACAGCCATTTATGAACCAGGAAGCAGGTTCTCACCAGACACTAAAAGTTGCTGGCGCCTTGAGCTTGGACTTCCTAAGCCTCCAGATCTGTGAGAAATAAACATTTGTTGTTTATAAGCTAGACGGTCTATTTTATTTTGTTATAACAGCCTGAATGTACTAAAACCATGCCTTTGGCTGCTTGCACATTTTAGAATCCACTGAACCCACGGCCATTCCTAGGCCAGTAGGTGGCATTGCCTAGAACTCAGAGAAATTCTAGGGCAGCCTTTCCATTCCATGATTCCATCAAGAACCTTATCTGGCCTACCAACACTGACGGAGACAGCACAAAGGAAGTGAGTTTCTATTTGCTTCCTGTTGTTACTCCATTTTGGGTGCATTTTTTGTATTGCTATAAAGAAACAAGAAAGAGTGAACATAGAAATCAATATGAAAGAAAAAGAATGTGAGCTTTGGCAAATGAAAGAGTTACAGTGAACTAGAAAAAGCAGAAGGAAAAATTAAGAGGAAAATCGAGAGACCAAACATAGATTAACTAGTTAAATAATTGTTAGCTCAGGTTCTTTAAGCCAAAACTCCAATTTTTGTTCCAATTTTTCTAAAACAGATTAACAAATAGCTTTTTTTCTAAATTTAATAACTTTTGGTTTTTCACATGTATTTTATTAATACTGGGTTGTAGCCATTTTATTCACACATGAATATGGAATTGTGCTTTTGTATTATTCCATGTGAATCTGCAGATTCCTTTGCCCTGAACTCTAAGCCCCAGGAATACTATCTCTTTGTCTGTTTATAGCCAGCATCACCTTCCCAGACTGGCCAAGAAAGCATGAAAGTCCTCCCTCGTTAGGCTTTGTCTATCTGGCTTTGGACTCTTTGAAGCCCTTGTTTCTAAAGAGCATTAACTGTTTCTCTAAGTCCTTGCTATTCAAAGAATGGTCCATGGCCAAGAAGCAGTGGCACCACCTGGAAGTTTGTGAGAAATGCAGAATCTTGGGTTCCACTCAGCAAATCCCCACTGCTCTAATTCATGTGTTCAGCTTTGTAATCCCTCTTTCCTTTTTCTTATTCCATGCCCAGAATCTAATGCAGGGTTCCCCTACGTAATAGGTACTTAATAAATGCTGACAGTGCACTCCCAATTGGGACTCCCTCCTGCTGTAGTTTCTTAGCACTGTTCAGTCATTTGCCATGCATTTCAATTTACCACACATGAGCTGCCAAAATATCCTGACTCTATTCACACATGGTAGGCTTGTCCAGAACTCTAGGGTGCAGCACACATTCTTAAAATAAAGTGAACTTATTGAATGCTGGAATTTCATTGCCAGTGATTTGGTCTTGTCATTTAGTGTTGAGAATAGATTATAAGGGACATTATTAAATTGGTCTAGAACAGGGATCACAAACTATAGCCTGTAGGCCAAATCCAGCCTGCTATCTTTTTTTATAATAAAGTTTTATCTGAACACAGCCACATCTATTGGTTTACAAATTATCTATGGCTTCGTCCACAATGACAAAGTTGTGTAGTTGTGACAGGCACTATATGGCCTGTACAGCCTAAAATATTTACTATCTGACCCATTACAGAAAAAAGTTTGACAATTCCTGGTCTAGAGCTATATTTGGTGTGTGTGTGTGGCAAGTCCAGTTCCCCTGGGTTCACCGGAAGTTGCCACAACTCTGTGATAGGCAGCTTTCAAAGATGGCCTGCAAGATCCCCACTTTTTGATATTCATGCCCTTTATTATCCCCTCCCCTTGAATGTGGGCTGGTTGTCCAATTTTCCGGTCAATTCTGAGAATCATCCAATATCTTTCCAATAAGTTCCTGCTATTTAAGAAAGCCAGAATCGTCTCCTATTGTTAACTACATCTTTTTATAAATATCACCAAATACATACCTTTCTAAAATGACATTATCAACGTTCTCTGACACCTTCAGTATGAGTGGTGCCCACTTCACAGCATCCTTCCCCAAAATGAAATCATTAATTTCTTGAGATTGTTTGTTTGGAGAACAACCAGCCACTCTTATAATAAAAGCTTCTGACAAAATGTCAGATACTTTTACTCTCTTAATCATTCTTAGAATATGCAGAGTTCTAAGTAGTTTCTAAGTAAAGCAAACAAAAAAAAGTACACCTTCATAAATAAAACCTTGACGATTTCAAGAAAGTTTGCTGAGGCTTGGAGCCCATTTATTCTACCTTGGCTAGCCAATATTTAAATAGAGATTGGCTTACATTTAACTCATTGTTATGGTAATATAAATGAAAGTTTTAGCACAATTAACTACAATGACATCCTGTAATTTAAAGCGCAATGGCTTGAAAGAGTCATCAAACAATAAGTTAGAATTATTGTATATTTTTATTAAAGGACAAATGGGCATCTAGTTGTCTGGGAAATTGAGGGAGAAATTAGACTATATGACTATTAGTTCTGGCCAGATATTGAGAGCCTTGAGTTAAATCACCATTTACCTACCGTCATCAAAACAAAATAAATCTCTATTCAGCAAATTGTTCCTTGCTTATTCGGCTAAACAATTACCATCATATTTTTAGAAGCAAACAAAATACCAGAATTTACATCGTGTAGTTTGCACGTGTGAAATTCAATTTTGCCAGCTAAGGAACAGATAACGTAAACATAGGGAAGTGGTGAAAACAAAATAGTAATGCTAGGATGGGTCAGAGAGCAACACTTGGCAAATTGTGCCCAAATAGTCGACCAAGCAAAGAACTCTTCTGGGAATTGCAAAGTAGGAAGTCCTATTTTTGACTCTGCTGACCTCAGTGAATATTCCCTGTTTAAAAAATGGGCATAATTCTTTGCTACCTAACAAAGAGGCCTGTTATGAAAATTAATGAGTCTATAAAACGTTCTGACGTCTCTAGCCCTTCCTAACTACACACTATAACTTTCTCTTCATACAGCTCACGTTCCTGCTCTTTGAAGATATGCCAGTCTTTATTAGTATTCCTGTTACACCTCCCACCACTATAAGTTCACTTTAAGTCCTCATAAAATTAATACAATGCTCACTATTTTAGGTGGGATATTTTGCCTCTTCGGAAATGGTTTCCACTCGTAGGATAACGTTAACGTATTAAATACTGTGAAGCAAGAACAGCAGGTTCAGAAAGAGGGAGGCAGCCAACAAGAACCTGTCCTGGGGAACCCGCGGGCACGCTCCAGACTGCTCACCTCGGGACCCGGTTTGGGCTCCCGGAGCCGGGCTCGCGGCGGCCCCAGCGGGACTCGATTACTTTCGTCTGGGCGAGGAGCAGCACCGACACTCCAAGGGGAACCCTACGGTGGGGAGGTGGGGCGCCGACAACAAAAAGAAGTAAAGTAGGAGGAGATTCTCCCGGGTAGGGTCGGGGCGAGCTGGGGGAGGCAGCCGGCTCGGGTAGGAGGAAAGGACCCCGCGCCCGGACCCGACGTCCCGTCCGCCAGCGGCTGGCGGGCCGGGAAGGGGACTCCGCCGTTCCGGCCGCGCGCGTCGCCCCCCGCGCTCCCCCGCCCACCGCACCGTTGTCCAGTTTTCCGGTCAATTCTGAGAATCATCCAATATCTTTCCAATAAGTTCCTACTATTTAAGAAAGCCAGAATCGTCTCCTATTGTTAA
>NW_011888861.1:6156941-6245111 GCF_000151845.1 Pteropus vampyrus
CCTCGGGTCTCGCCACGGGCTCCGGCCCTGCAGGAGGCGCCCCGGCCCCGGCCCTGGCGGCGGGTTGCAGCGCCGCGGCCCCCTTCCCGCACGGGGACTCGGCCCTGAACGAGCAGGAGAAGGAGCTGCAGCGGCGGCTGAAGCGCCTCTACCCGGCCGTGGACGAGCAGGAGACGCCGCTGCCTCGGTCCTGGAGCCCGAAGGACAAGTTCAGCTACATCGGCCTTTCGCAGAACAACCTGCGGGTGCACTACAAAGGTACTGGGCGTTTGTCCTGCGGTGGGAATGGGGCCACTGACCCGAAGTGTCTCGCCCGCCACTGCCTACTCCCGACCTGCTCCCGACCCCCTCCCTCCCGGGGCTGGGTGCCCTCGGAGGTGACTCGCCGCCGGTGCTGCTTCTCCGAGGGTGGGATTGGGGTCACGGTGAAAGGTGCGAGGGGAAGGGGCCAGATGCTTGGAAAAAGAAGGTGAGTATACTGCTCCTAGGTATAATGGAGCGGGCAGTCCTAGGCCAGGAGTAGGACACCTTGAGGGAATCCAGGATGACAGGACACAACTCGCTTTTGATTTCCCTTGAAGATAAATCTTAGAGCTTGGATGGAGGAATCCATGGACTCGGAGTTGGATTACATTGTTCTCCAGGTGGCGATGGGTCAGGCGTTCTCTTCTTACATGGGGGGAAGAGAGGCACTATTCTGAGGTATAATTTCTCATTAAGGAAGATAAAGGAAATATAGGGGGAGGTGTGATCAGTGGAAACTAGTAGGGCAGAGATTGTCAAGGGGGACAAAAGGACAAGTGACCCAAGTTTGCCATCAGTGTCTCTTATTAAAAGCAACTGGGAGGGTAAGAGGTGAAACCTCAGGAGTCCGCGTTTTCTTCGGGGAGCGGAAACCTACCACTACTGATTGGAAATGCCCTATATTTACATGTCGGCATTGTATGAAGTCTGGTTGAAAAACAAGGATTTTTTAAAATGTTATTTAGTATTTTAAAGAAAATTGGTATGTTTTACACCTGCAATTAAAAAGCCTTAGGCATGTCTCCCTCCTCCCTCACCTACCCCTGCTATGTTAAAACAAAGCTTTAAGCAGATCAGTTGAATGTAAAATTATAACTTGCTATGATAATTTCTGAGATGTAGCCCAGATTAATAGCATGCGTCAAGTTTACTTGTCTAGGGGGCGGGGGAGGGAAAGGAACAATCCAATGTATTGGTCTGTCTGGAAACATATCCAGGTTTTAGGCCCCAAACCTGAATCAGGAGCTTTTACATTCAAAGCAGCCTCATTTTGATTGGCTACAAAGGGAGGGTTTTCATCAGGTCCTAGTGACAGAGCTATAGAGGGTATAAACAATCGTTGTGGTTAAATTCTTAAAGTGTACAGGACTGAAATTTGAGAAGAACCTTGATAAACAAGTTACTGTTTAATCAGAAAGGAGAATGGCGACAGAAATGTACCAAATAATTTGACTGCAAAGAATCACACACAAAAGTAGGCCTTGTTGAATATTCTTTTTATCCATAGATCCAGAGACCAACTGTCATATTTTAAATTTGCTCCTTAACCTAAATGGCTGAAAATTTCAAAATATCTAGCCTTTGATTTTTTTCTTAAGTTAGGACATTTTGTTAAAACCTGTGAAGACTGTTATTTAATTTTGTGTTTTAATTTGTGTGAACAGTGCTTACTTTTGACCTGGCCACCAAAAGCTTTTTGTTAGTCTTGACAAAACTTTATTTTAAATTTATGGTTGATGGTTAATAATTAGCTTATAAAATCAGAGGCAGAAAAAAATGAAAGATGATTGAACAAAGAGTCCTGCAAAATCATTTGTGATTTTAGGCATGTTACAAAACAGGGCCTCAATTTCTTCCTCTGAGTGATGAGGGAGCCGAGCTGGATTGTTGGGAAGGAAATTTCCAGGTCTGAATTTCCATGATACGTGATTAATGATTACAGTTGATTTAGCACTATAATGTGGCTTGATTAGTTTTACTACTTTTACATAAAATTGATGATTTAGGTCAGAGAAAAGTACATGCGAAATTGGTTGAAGTTTGAAATATTTATGACACTACTGTCTCAATTATTTTTCCTGTTGGCCTCTTCATTAGTTTCTGTTGTGTAATACTAGGATTCACTTTCTGGCAACCTCACTCTTATAAACATAAACCATTATTTCCGGAAAAACAGATTTTGTTGTTTGTCGTCCTTTTTCTGTCCCTCTCTTCTGTCTTTCTTTTGTCTCTCCCTTTCCCCTGTCACAAACACAGTCTCTTTTTCCCCTTTCTACAGCCTCTTCCTCTTATTTTAATGTGTTGGGTGGTTTTTTCCTGTTGTTTTTCTGTGTGCCTTCTGAGTGAACTACATCAAAAGTACTGGGCAACTCCGTCCCAGTAACAAGGGAAGGGAATAAAGGGGAAGTGTCATAGGTAGTGGGTAATAAAACTTTGAAGTCAACATAAGAAGGGTGAATTTTATTTAACCTGTCATTGCACTGCATTGTTTTTACCTGAGTATTTTGAGACACTTTTTTAACATTAAAAGCCACTGTTCACAAAGTATTTTTGCATATTACAGAATTTCAAAGGATTGATGATAATTATTTTCCAAAATGAGGATTTCCCTTACCTTTGAAATAGAAATAAATATCTTGGTTTCTTTTGCTCTGACCATATTCTGTTTTTAAGAGGTTATTCTAAGTTGAAATTACTGTTTTTAGAAGCAGTATGATTCTTTAAGTGATTTGAAGGGATTAATGTTAAACAATATGGGACAAGCAGAGTAGTTTGGATTGCAGAGGACTAGCAGTGTGTATACTAAAATTTTTAAAAAGACCTTTTGCTTAGCAGTCACACACCAACTGTTGAAACACTCAGGCATGTTTCTTTCTTTTTATTTTTAAAGTTCTTTTCAGCTTTGACTAAGTACAAATGTGACAAGTTTAGACTTAGTTATAAGGAGTTATGATAACTTTATTCTATCTTAAAGCATTTTAAGGAATATGAATTTAGATTAGTCTAAATGTTTCAGTTACAGATTGCATTTTTTATATTTGTGAAGTTATCACTATTTGGATACTTTAGAAAGCATTTTGATACAAGTGGAAGTTGGACAAGATGGTGGAATTCTCATTTTAGATGTGAGAAAGTGGGAATACGTGGAGGTTAGGTTGTCCCCCATCACAAGCCAGGATTGAAAACTAATTTTCACTGATTCTAAATTTAGTGCTCTTTCCACTATACCGTATTGTTTATTTCAATTTGTGTGAGACTTAATTATCTCAAATAGGTAAAATCCATTGATCACATTTAGAACTTTTTGAAGAATAGTTGACATTAAAAGTACTTCCTTTGGGGGAAAAGTGTTACCTGGAACACACTAATGCTATGGAAAAGTCAAGACATCTTGATTATACTGATTTAGGGCAGCTTAAAACACAAGGTAAGTGAAGGTTGGGAATGATGGGAAGCAGTGAAATAGTGAATTGTACTTTTTAATTGAAGCATTATTAATAATAGTTATCTCATCAGATAGGTTGAACTTTTGGTATGCCTAACTCCCCTCTCCCTCAATATCACCAGTCATTAGACCTTTAACACTGATTTCTTGCACTTCTTAAGGTTGAACAGATATCTCAACAAATATTTGCCTGCCA
Organism: Pteropus vampyrus; assembly: GCF_000151845.1. NCBI lineage: Eukaryota > Metazoa > Chordata > Mammalia > Chiroptera > Pteropodidae > Pteropus > Pteropus vampyrus. The sequence goes on from NW_011888861.1 coordinate 6,160,607, forward strand.
ATACAAATGTCTTAAAAGAATTATGTGGGTGATCGCCTTTTGAGCCACGCTTCTCTTGCTCAGGCCCACTTCCATGTCTGGAAGTGTATTTTCCCTTCTAATAAAACTTTTCTACTGGGAGCTTTGTTTAAAAAAAAAAAAAAAAAAAAAATTATGGGGGTGATGTAATAATGCTCCTCAAAATCAAGGAATTTAAAAACCAAACAGCTTTTCTCAGGGATCCCTTTGCCAGAATTTTGGGAAATTTAGCTATAAAAATGCCAGTTGGTAACTGCAAGAATCGTGTGATCTAATAATCCTATTTAACAGAAAAATAGGCAATAGTAATGATAATTTATTGAGCAGTTGCTCTAGGGCACATGTTCTGCTAGATAATTTGTATATATGCCTTGCTCTCTATTTACTTATTCTTTCATTTATTTGACAAGTTTTTAGTGAATGTTTGTTTACTTCGTGCCAGGTTCTGGGTACTCAAAGGTCCATGAGATACTGTCTTTGAATTCAGAGAGCTCAAAGAACATAAAACAGTGAGTATAGTAAGGGAATTGTTACAAAGAGTACTGTGGAGGACAGGAGCATCTACACCAGGCTGACATAAGAAGGGATGAAGTTAGTGGATCAGGTACAGCTTTAGGAGAGGACGAGGCCAGTGGTAGTCTTAAAAGATAAGTGGTCTCCAGGGAAAGAGGAGGGGCTGGGCATTACAATTGAAAAGACGTAGAGAATTAAAGCATTTGTTTGGATCTACAAGCAGTTTGGGGTTGTTGAGATTTAAGTGTGTGACAAGGAGCAGCTGGAAAAAGATCGTGAGAGGCCTTATAGAATATTTCATTGAGCTTAGATATTTTTCTGTAAGAGATGAGGAATCATTAAAGGATTTTAAATAGGAAGCAACTGGCTTATTTTCATTTTTGCCAAGATTCTACAACTAATTAGAAGATAGATTCAGGGGGTACAAGACTGGAAAATAGCAAACTCATTTAAAGGCTGTTGAAACAGACCATATCAAAAAGGACTTGAACTTTGTCAGTGGTAAGGGCGGAGAAGAGCAGACTCTCTTGTGATGTTTTATGGTAACACTGTCAGGATGTGATAGAATGATGGAGAGAGAGATCAATGCTGATGCTTGTTTCTAGTCTGTTAGGTTCTTGCAATGAACCATGAATCAAATAATGATTGCAAGGAAGTATTACAATATATTTGGAGATGAGTAAAGATGGGAATTTTAGCCATGTGATAATCTGACTTCATGGAAACAAGAAGCAGCCAAAGAAGCAGGCTTTACGGAAAGAACAGAAACAGGTCTTGTGGAGTTAAGGTGGCTCCAAGTAATCACAACAGCTGGAGTTCATGACTTTTCACTTTATCCTCTTGCTAAAATGACTCAGCTACAGTCACTAGTGTCTGGTTTTCTTACTTTTCTTTTCGCCATTGACTGGCTTATCCTTTCCTTCCTAATTCAGATTCCTAAGAGACTTACCAAATTGGCCTACCTAATTGTCATCACTCTTACAGAGCTTTTTATTATATGCTACGGTGTGAATTGGTGGCCTGATGGCCTTTACGTCAGGTGCTGACCTTTGTCGAATCAGGTAAAGGGGTGTGAGATTAGTTATGAAATACAAAACATCCTCCTGGCACGAGGATGGTCTGGGCTCCACTTCTTTTCAGTAGGGACAGTGTGCGAGGCAGATTCTCCTAGGAAGATTGGCATGGACCATAATTGCCCTGAGCTTGGGAGATATCTAAATCATAACTGATTTGGGAGTCACCTCTAGGTCGTAGTTGAAACTCAGTGTACGAGAGCAGGTGAAGTGAGAAGAGCAGTGGGCCAAAGATGGAACCCTGAGCAACACCAACATCAAAAGACTAGATGGAACCCAGGAAGAAATAGTTAAGAGGAGAGTGTGGTGTCACAGAGGCTGAGCAGAGAAGTATCAGAAATGAGGAAGCGATCTTTAGTGTCAAGTGCAACAAATAGGTTTAGTGCTATAGGCACAAAAAAATTTTCCACTGGATTTGGAAATTAGATTATCATGACTTTAGAGAGAACAGTTTGAATTAAATAATGGGGGCTAAAATGAGAATAAACAGAAGGAACCAAGCAGAGAGGATAGCGAATATAGATTACTCTTAATAAATATATGTGAGGAAAGAGATTAGGCAGTATCTAGAGGGGAATGGAGGTTAAGGCAGGATTTTTTTTTTTTTTTTTTTAAAGTGACTGGCTGAGAGTGGAGTTACATAGTACCTGGAAATTAGCTTTTAATGGCAGCATTTAAGATGAAAATCCACAGAAGCAAAATTATCCCTAAAAATCCATTTGGAAAGTACTGTGTTAGAGACTATTGTATGATTTCTAAGTAAGTCTCATTTTAATTCGGCTCTGTGGGTAAAACTGAAATGACAAGTTAGATGAGAGTATGCTGGTGTAAGGTATGGAGTCCTAATAAAAGTCTACAAAATTTAACATATTTTAACAAGCCAGGTAAATGTAACTATACCTGTTTTATTACCTTAAAGTTTTTAAAAAAGTTCATTATGCTTACCACCAACCACTGAAAAGTATACATTTTTGAGATACTGTGCTCTTATAGATTGAGGAGAAAGGATGAAAATACAAGCTTGGAAGACTGACAGTAAGGGCTTGGAGGGAGGAAAGCAGTTCAGGAGCATAGGATGGTCTTGGAGAGGAGAGTACATCTGTTTCTCTGATAATAGTGGTAGAGTGAAGATGAGTATGGACACAGACTAGTTTGTAGTAGAGTGGAGAGTAGAACGTGACCATATATAATGGTGGAGTCCCACTTAAGTCCCGTTTTATGATAAAGTAGGCAAGGTAGTTTACTCACTGAGTTCACGTAGAGGACTTAAAGTGAATGATGAAAATGTGGACCAGCCACCGAGGGGAATGAGAAACAAACTAAAGATTTCTGAGTGTATTGTTGATAATAGCAGTGTGACAACCCAACTGACATCATTAGTTCATAGTGGTGGCTATTTGCAAGATTGTTGGACTTTATTCATCAGAGGCCAACTGCTCAGCTCAGTGCAGGAGTAGGGAAGGTAGATTATGATATTGATCTAAGGCTGTCGTTTTGCTGGTTGGGTTGGATGAAAGGATAGGCATATGAGGGAAATCAAATTTATTTGGGAGCTTTAAAGTAATTACCAGGTAGCCCCTTCTGGATGAGGAAAAAGGAGAAAAAAAAAAAACAAACCAAGAAAGAGTGCAGGGAATTGGAATTCCCTTGATGTTGAAGAGAAAGGGTAGAAGTGAAGTCTTTAGAAAGGGGAGAGGATAGGATGTTGCATCCTAGAGGAAGGTATAGGCATTTCTGCTATAATGCCAAAAATGTGTTGCTGGAAAAACCAAATTTTCCACAAAATTGCACTCTAAAAGTTGCAAGGCTTATGGGAAAAGTAGGGCTGGGCAGACCACTTAAACCTGTGGAACCTTGTAACCAGAGTGCTGCAAAAATAACAGCCCTCATAAAATACAAGCCCAGTTAAATTTCCACTGGCCTTTGTGCCCAATATTACAGGCTGCTGATTCTTCACATCCTTAAGCCCTGGGGTTTGGGCTTCCTTCTTAGAGATATGAGTGCTTGACAGTGCTAATCAAAAATAAAAATCTGATTCAACATTTAGCCCTTTTTCCGCTTCTTTTTAAACAGAGAGGAAATGCATACCTTTAGCTATTAGAATGGCTGAAATCCAAAGAAAACCTGACAATGCCAATTGCTGGTGAGGATGCCGAGCAACAGGAACTCTCAGACATTGCTGGTGGGAATGCAAAATGATACAGTCACTTTGGAAGATGGTTTGGCAGTTTCTAACAAAGCTAAACATAGTTTTAAACCATATGATCCAGCAGTTGAGCTCCTCAGTATTTACCCAACTGATTTGAAAATTTCATGCCCACACAAACACCTGCAGGTGAATGTTCATAGTAAGTTTTCTCCTAATTGCCCAAAACAACCAAGATGTCTTTCAAAAGGTGAATGGATAAACTGGTACATTCATACAGTAGAATATTACTCAGTGATAAAGAAATGACCTATCCACCCTTTCAAAGACAAAATGGGTCTTAAATACATATCGCTAAGTGAAAGAAGCCAGTCTGAAAAGATTATATACTGTATGATTTTAGTTATATCGAAACCATTATAATTGGCTTTATGGAAATTGACATTATGGAAAAGGCAAAACTATGGTAAAAAGATGAGTTGTTTTCAGGGGCTTGAGAGGAGAGAGGGTGGGATTGGCAAAGCAGGGGATCTTTTAGGGCAGTGAAAGTATTCTATATGATGCTGTAATTGTGGATACGTGACACTGTGTTTATTTATCAAACCCATAGAGTTTTATAGCCTGAAGAGTGAACCTTAACGTATACAAATTAAAAAATTACTTAGAAGAGAGGGGAAAATCCCAGGAGAGAATGCACATGTGACCACACTATCTTTTACAATTGTATGGAACAGCCTCAGAGAAGGCGAGGGGAAAGGTGCTGACCTAAGTAACTAGAAATCAGTGGAGTCTGTAAAACTAAAGGTAAAATAAACTACATAAGCACTGAACCCTTGTTGATAAAGTCATATTCCATGGGGATATGAGTTAACATTTCTGATACTGCTATGCAGTTATACCAGAACTGAACAATTAAATAAATGGATGGCAGCTGGTGGGAGCTGGGTCTCTTACCGTGGAGTGGAATTTTACAAGTAAGGAAATTGAGGGTGGGGAGGAGGTTAGAATGATCCATATGATAATGGATTAGAGTTGGAGACATCAGTATGAACTCGTATTTAGTTTAATATTGACACAGATGATTACATATGGAAATACAGATATGTGTATATAGAGGGGTTTAGTTTACATACATATATTTCCTTGCTTTTGTCAAAGAGAGGACCTAAAAGTAACAACAAGCACGCCTAGTACCTTGAGCATGCATTCTAATGCCACTTGGCAGTAAAAAGAGCCAGGGCTCCTTGGAGAAATGGCTGATTTTAGGACTGGGACAGGAAATACACAAGATGAGCCTCTGGGACAGGAAATATACAAGATGAGCCTCTAGCATCTTATAGTACCAGAAAGTAACAAACAAAAAAAACACATAATGGAAGTATGTTGGAGTGCCAGAGGAGCCAACTGAAAAAGCTTCCAGTAGCTTTTGAGCAACAAAATAAAGTAGTATTGAATTATAACTCAAAGTATAAAATAAATATGCATGAGATGCATGAGTCCATACTGATCTAAACAAAGATGAACTATCTTAGCACTTTTTGATCTGTACTGCATTTGAATTTTCCCCAGATGGCTTTAGATAGTGGCAGGTATAGCAGTTTCTGAAGCCACTAAACATTGGGCATTATAGGAATGTACTTCTGTAGGAATCCCAGCCTTTTTTGACTTAGAGCCTTTTATTTTATTGCTAAAATTTTCTCTTTAATTCATTAATGTATCAGGAAAAGTTGTGTTATCAACTAAATGACGTCTTTATTATGCTGACATCATTCTCGTATTTATCAAGTGCATATGAGCTAATTTGTATCAAGATACACAATTTGTATTCAAGTGTGTTTTGTAGCAGAACAGATTTTATGAGAATTTATTTCTGAGGTGGAATAGTTTCAGGTGATGTCAGAATTTAGAGTGTGGCTCCAGGAAGGAATGATTGAAGTTACAGTGGATGTCAGTAGGAATTAAAATGCAAAAACAAAATCACAAGTATAAAGTGTGTTAATGTTTAATATAGGAAAGAAGCATTTTGCTATGAGAGCATATAAAAAAGAGGTTAGACCAAGGCTGAGAGGTTAGAGAATGAATAATTGAGGAGGTGAAGCTTGGGCTAAGATCTAAAGGATGAGTAGGACCTAACCAGGCTGAGAAGGAAGGGTAGAGCTCTCCAGTAGAGAGAATTGCTTGAGCAAAGACTGGCCCAGCAAATGTGGCTGGAACAGAAAGAGGTGGACAATGCAGGAGGATGGTGAGATCAAACAAGGTTTTCAGGAAGTTGATCTTTTTCGTAGGCTTTTAAGAAGGAATTGCAATTGTATTGAGGGATAGTAGTACAAGGAAGGCTGATTTATATCCCGAGAAAGGCACTTGGCTGCATGTTAGAGAGTGGAGAGGGATGGAAGGTGGGCTTTTTATTCAGATCATTTTCATTTCAGTGAAATGCAGTCTACAGGTTATTTGAATAGAAAGAGCTAACCTTGCTGGCCTTAGAGTTTTGAAACAATAAATGTATTTTCTTCTTGAGCCATGTAGAAAACACTTAAATTGAAGACTTCGTGTTTTAAAAGTTTACACTTTAGTAGTGTGAGGTTGTTTTTTGGTCACTACAGAATTTAAGGTAATAAACCTCCTGCTGATGAGCATTATTAGAAATAGGCCCCTCATTCTGATATTACTGGTCTCACCTGAGAAATAGTATGAGTCCTTTTAATCTGGCATCCAGACTTTTTCCTAAGTCTTTAAATTTAATTTAAAAATGAAACAAATCCTTTTAACGTATTTTTCTACAATGTCTTAGTAGAGCATAATAATGAATATAATAGAACCTTGAAGATTTATGATTGTGTAGTTTTTTACAGTTATTTTTGCGTAATGGAAAAATGTAGGGGATTTTAATTCGTATGTGGATTTAACACATGATTCTACTAATTTTGGGCGAGTTATATAACCTGTAAGAATCTTTCCATTTTTAAATATGAAGTTAATACCTATTTCATAGCTATTGAATGAGAAAAATCTGTACAGAAGCACCTAGTACTTTTGAGAGGCTGTTTACTCTAAATATTTTCTTTTCCTTTTCCCATAGAAGTAGCAAAGATGGGAGATGGGAATACATATGAAATGATCTCAAAATCCTCATTGTAACTAAATCATGTGGGTTCAGAGCTGCACTGGATCAGGCTTCTTAAATTTAAATCCCAGCACAAATGCTGGTTTGGAATTCTCACACAGCAGTATGACCTTGGACAAGTTGTTTTATCTTCCTTTAGTTTCAACTGAAATAAAAATAAATAATACCTACTTAGTAAGTTGTTTTGAATACTAAATGAGTTAATAAATATAATTATCTTAAACAGTGCCTTTCACATAGTATTAAATGTATGTTAAATATCATTTGTTCTTATTGTTATTATTAAGTAGACCTTGAGTTTACCTTATCCCTAAAAATTTTGGTTACTTCCCTTCCAAAAAACCAAAACCAAATATAAAAGCTAGTTAGTTTAGGACTCCAGGGTTAATTAAGGTTTTCTTTGGATTTATATTTGACTGTCTAAATTTTTAAAATGCATTTAGTATACATGACCTTTCCCCAGGCTACTCAGTTATTTTAACATATTTTTACTGAAAAAGATGTTTTGCTGAAACCATGATTTATTAAATGTCTATTTTTAAAAAGTGACTGGTGTCATTCTGCAAATTTGTGCCGTTATTTTTATTTATTTTTTTACTTAGCTTGGCGTAAATCTATTATCTGCATATTTTAAAGCAGTTTTAGGGGTATCTGTATATTGCTGTTTCCATTTTTATCTTCCTAGCCAGGTTTACTGCTTCCCAGTGAGTACTTACTTATGCTCATGGTACATGTACTTAAAACATCTATGAACACAAGTTTTCATGGTAATAGGAAGGAGTGGTTGAGTTCAGTCAGTTTCTTTTAGGCTATGTGAACATGCGCTTATTTCCTTTGGAAGTGTACACTTAACCGTTTAATGATAGAGTATGCATTGGTAATTTGATAAAGTATATGGTAAGGGAAAATATGTCATTGGTTTGTGATAGTTATTATATGGATAAGACATAATTTTTGACTTAAAAGGTTTATTTTTGAAACAATCATGGTCGATTTTAAGGGCATTGGGCTACTTGTGAAGATATCGTTATAGTATGACTGAAAGATTAATGAAATCTTGGGTAAAACACATCTAACTAAAACACCTGAATAATGATTTAGAGAATTGTTTCTCATACAGCCTTTTTGGGAATTGTGGAGGCTTGTCTCATTCACTCTCTTTGAGTACTTTCTGACCAGCGACTTCAGCTTCTGTCTTTAATCTTCTGTGGTTATATGGGCATATTATCTCTCGTTTACTTGATTTTGTTTACATGCTAGCTTTCAAGGTAATTTGTTGCTTGAGCAAAAGACAGGGAAGGTGATTTTGAGTGAAGGAAACCCTCTGGGATAAAAATGAGGAATAGCTAATGTAAAAAGTTTAGAAGGCATTATCTAAGATTTCCTAAAGATGTCAGCAATGGTATGGTGTTATATTCTTTAAAAAGAAAGAAAATACAACTAGAGATCAGATATATTTCTCAGGCTACAATTGACCAAAGAAATTTTATGAATCAGGCTCTATATAGAATTAATGATGATATGTCAAAGAACAAAATTAAAAATTCTTAAAGTAAGAAAGCGGTGTTGCCAATTCAGTCTAATTGTATAAAATTTCACTTAAAAATATACTCTATGATACAGATTCTTCTGGCTTAAAAAGGCCATTGGGCAGAAGAGTGTTTAGGAATTTTATAATAATATGCAAATTTTGTTTTAATAAAATTAAGATCATATTCTCATCATGTTCTTCAAATGCAGCCTTTTTTCCTCTTAAAAATTTGTCTATTCTAAAATACTTTAATTTTCATAAAGGACTGCTAGGTTTGGTGTGTTCAGATTCTGAAATTTTATTAAAACTAGTAATGTGTGAAGAATTCCATGGCTCACTTGGGCTATTTTGCATATTGGTTTAATTGTGATGATAAATGTTTCATTAGTCTTTAATTATTTGTATTGATCGAAGCAGAAATGTATATATCATTGTAAAAACTATATTTGTTCCCGAATTATTTAAGATTTTCATTTGAATATCTCATTTAATTTTTTCCTTTCTGTTTTATATGCAGGTCATGGCAAAACTCCAAAAGATGCAGCATCAGTTCGTGCCACACACCCAATACCAGCAGCCTGTGGGATTTATTATTTTGAAGTAAAAATTGTCAGTAAGGGAAGAGATGGGTAAGTGTAAACTTTGGTGGGGAAAATTGTTGTTCTTGGGTGATTCTTTTTGTTTTGATTCGTGATGTTTATGATGTAATTGGAAAATTGGAATCTTGGAAATTTTGGTAATTGGAAAAGTGGAATCTGAATATGCTAGTATAACAGGTTGGATCTGGTTTTGGTTATATACTAGTTGAAGCTAATGTTTGGTGACATTAACCAAGTTCTTTCTGGTAGATTTGTCAGTAAAATGGAGAATTGGAATTAGACAATAGACAGTGACTCATTTTCCATGCCTTTTCTTACACCGTCTTTTTTTCTGAAGTCTGCTGAGAAGTTAAATCTTCTTAAAGCCAGCTAAAGCCCAGAAATTCATGGCGTTTTACAGGGGTTGGGGTTTAGAATTTCAGGTTTAGATCAGGAAAATGTGTGTTTGTACACTCACAATTGGAGGCAGTTTCTGAGGGTTAGGATGTGGTTTAGAAGTTTCCAATTAGGACTCCTTATAGATCCTGGAACCAACTTTTATATCACTGCTTTATAACTTGTAATCAGTGTGTTGTCTTTGTATCTGTTAATGAGAATCACTTATGGGACTATTAAAAATAGTTTGGGCCTTACCCTCAACGTTCCTGGATCAGTATTTTTCAGAAGTAGAGCTTGGGCAAGATAGCCATTTTGAGAAAGCTCCTCAAGGAATTTTGGTACATATCTCTGGTTAAGAACTAATTACCCAAAATCATTGGATCTATCCTGTGGTATTTCCTGATAACTTCATTGTGGCATTGGAGGTCCTTTGATTCCAGATGTAATTGGGGGATCAAAATTCTCTCCTCTGCCCAGGCTTCCACTGCATGACTTGCAGTTTTGTTCTGTTGTGTCTGAAAAACAATTCAGTATCTTGTTAAAAACAGGATAGGGTCAGTTTGAGCTAGTTCTACGATTACAGCTTTTTAGCAGGATTCTTCATGAAAACTAACTCCTTTCTAATTTTTCAGTCTTATCCCTTTGTTGCTGGGATCCTTTATTCTTTTTTTTTCTTTAATTTTTAAAATTAGGTATATTTCACGTACAGTAAAATTTATCATTTTTAGCATGTAAGTCTGTGAGTTTTTTACACGTGTACAGTCATGTAACTGCCACTACAGTCAATATATAGAACAGTTCCATTATCCTGCCCCCACCCCAGATTCTTCCATAACCCTTTGTAAACAACTCTTTCCTATTTCTGGCCCCTGGCAACCACAGATTAGTTTTCTGTTTCTTTGGTTTTGCCATTTCTGGAATGGTTTATAAACGGAATCATATAGTATGTAACCTTTTAAGTCTGGCATCTTTCACTCAGTAGAACACATTTGAGATTAATCCCTGTTGTTAAATATATCTTGGTAGATCAGCCCTTTTTATTGCTGATTTGATGAACCAACCACAGTTTGCTTATCCAGTCTTCAGCTGAAGGACTGGGTTGTTTCCAGTTTTTGGCAATTAGGAATATAGCCACTATAAACATTTATAAACAGGTTTATATGTGAATGAGTTTCTATTTCACTTGGGTAAATATCTAGGAGTGGGATTACTGGATGCGGTGTTAGGTGCGATTTTAGCTTTACAAGAAACTGCCAAATTGTTTTGCAAAGTGTCTGTACTAGTTTGAATTCTCATCAGCAGTGTATGAGAGTTCCTGTTGCTCTGCCTCTTCAGTAGCACTTGCTATTGTCATGTTTTTTTGTTTTAAATTTTTAGCAATTATAATAAGTATCTAGTAGTTTCTTGTGGTTTTCATTTATATTTCCCCAATCAGTAATGATGTTGGAGAATCTTTAGTTTTTATTTACCCACCCCCCCCTTTTTTCCCCAACAAACTCAGTAATTTGTTTTGATAGTAATCATTTGTTGACAACAGTGGAAATGGTTAAGAAATCACAATCTATACCTGCAAAAAATGCACCTGGTAGCTGACAGGTATGTGGTGCCATAAGGTCATGTTTGTAGTTCTCTGACCGGACCTACTGGCTCATATTTCTGGTGCTACTTCTTATGTTCACCTTCTCTTGTCTCTTACTCCATTTGCCTAGCTTAACTACTCTTCGAGCCCTAGTGCAAAGGTACCTTTTTTGTGGCACTTTCTCCTCCCCAAAATAGGATTGTGCCTTTTTCTATGCTTCCTTTACATTTTGGGCAAGCTAATTATAACATCTGTATTGTTTTAATTGTCTGTCTTTTGGTGATATATAACTTCACAGATTCAATGGCAAGGGACTATTTTATATTTCTGTAACTCCAGTACTTAATTTATAGCTAGCATTCATATGAATGAATAAATGAATGGATGAGAAACAGTACCTACCTCCTGTATATTCTTGGAGAAGTCTGTTGTATTTCTTTGGTCAGATTTTATTTCTCTCTCTCGTAAACTTTTTGAACAAAGTTCTAGGTCAAACCCAATGCTTTTGGAAGGGAAGGACAGTAAATGTGTAGAAGAAAAGCAAGTCCTTTCTCTAATTTTGGCCAAGTATATCTTTCTGGAGATGTATTTAACTGTATCAAGAGGTATTTTGTAAAGAATGGACCAGAAAGAGCAACTGTTGGTCACCTTTCATTTGTAGTGGTGCATGCTTATCTGAGAGCTTATTATACTTAATTTACAATTGAATTTTCTTTTAGATAGTGTTTTTATCCAAGATGAGGACAGGTAAATATATATTTAGGTCCAAGATCTCAGTTTTTTAAAGAGAAATTGTCATTCCAGCAAATTTTCTCATGAAATAGCAAAATTTGTTTATGAATTGCCTCTTTTTTTTGATTTTACCACATAAATTTTATGCTAAAAGAACAAAGTAGCATCTGCATGCTAGAGAACATTCATGCTATACTTGCATCTACATACACATGCACACATATAAATCATATGTACACTTATAAAACTATAGATATTGATTATATAAATATATAGATGGCACTATTCAGTATACTCTGTAAATACAGAGACTGAAGTGAAGTCAGGTAAAATTAAGTGACATACTGTCTAGGTTCTTACAATGAATAGTGGTAGAGCAGGACTACAATTATCTTCTGACACCCAGCCTAATGTTCTTTCTATAACCCCATGCTAACTTTAAAGGAAAGTGGAGAGCTTGCCCTTAACATTTTCCTTAAAATTTAGGATCCCATTATGTCTCGGAATATGCTTATCATTAGGAGTGTTTATTTTTATTTTCATTTTTTTAATTAAATTGTTTTATTAGTTTCAGGTATACAGCACATTAGTTAGACATTTATATAGTTTATAAAACGATGCCCCTAAATTGCTCCTCCTCTCCTCTAGGTTTCCACCTAGCCAATATATTAATGCTAACTGCATTTCCTATGCCGTGCTCCCCATCCCCGTTACTATCTATCAACTACTAATTTGTACTTCTTTAACCCTTCACCCCGTTCTCCCCCACTACTCCCTTCCCCTCTGTCCGTCACCATATTGTCCTCTGTATTTGTGTTTCTAATTTTGATTAGTTGGCTCTTTTTGTTCCTTAGATTCTGCATATGAGTAAAATCATATGGTATTTTTCTTTTTCCGTCTGACTTATTTCACTCAGCATAATAACCTCTAGGTCCATGAATTGCCTCTTAATTTATCTGATATGCATTATTTCTAGGTCTGCCTTGGAAAATTAGGAATATAACTAATGATTGTTGCTTGTTTTTGTTTATTGCCTAAGAAATAAGGCTTGAAGGAAGTTGCTTTTGAGTGAGAGAAATAATGTTTTGTTTTCTGCCTTGAATTTTCATTTAACCTAAATGTAATTTTTGTATATATTTAGCAAAATAAGCTTAATTTTTTTAGGACGAAGTAGCTTGTTTAAATGTTGTGATTAATTTAAAAATAAAGTTCTAATTCATTTCACAACAATAAAAAGGCACCTTATCTGTGTAATATTTTTTAGGAGACATATTTAAAGGGCATATATCTATTTTGTGTTCTTGTTGGTGATTGTTGACTGTCAAAATGAATTTCTAAAAGAAGTCTGTGTCTCATGAATGTACTTTCAATTCAGGAGTTTCCTTCAAGTTTTAAATTATGCATACTAATAAAGGCAGTGGAGATACAATTAATTCTAAATGTGAGAGAAAATAAATTTTTTATTTGAAAATTTTTAGAATTAATATTTATGATGAGTACAGTATTTTTAGCTCTTCAAACAAAATATTGATGCTACTCTGCCAGTGATTCAGGAGAAACCAGCAAGTAATCCAGTATCTGTTCTATTCCTAAATAATTCTGCTGTCGATAAAGGGCAGTCTTCAGAGTGTTGCTTCTGTGCTTGCTAACTTTCTGGATTATTTCTTGGGGATGTGGAAAAAGAAATAAAAGCCTTTCTCTCCATCTAGCTCTACAAGGCTTTAAAGGGTCTTCTAGTTTCAATTGATAATAAGCAGCAAATGGAAACACAGATGGAAAATGTGAACAAAGACATTAGGAAGCGCGATATATTAACAACAAATATCACTGAATGTGTAACTGTCACAGCTGAATAAGTGTAAATAAGAAATTATTCATCTCTATCTTACCCATAGTTCCTAGTAGAGGATCTGGCACTTAGTAGAAACTCAATAAATGCATTCAGTGAACTGAATGTTGGCCCTTGCCTTCAAGGAATATTGAATCCATTATTTGGAGGGTACAGTGGGGCAGGGCATGGAGCAGACATGCAAATAACTCTAGATTAAAATATACTAGTACTGTAAGAATGAGAGAGTATAGGGGAGAACTGAGGAGAGAATGATTAATTCTAGCACAAGGAAACAGATTTATAAAGGAAGTAGTATTTGATAGAATTTGAGAGGCTTTGTAGGGGAAAATTACTACGAACTGTGATAAATAGCTGGACTAGTCTCATGGGAACTGTATGATGTCTTTGGCTGAGGTATGTGGCTCATTATTGCTGGAGACTTGAATTATAGTGAAGAGTTTACGGGAGAATTGAAGCCTCGATGATAGTTCTAAGGTGGAATACTTTATAGGTAGTAGGAAGCCTTTAGTCTTTTTGAGTAGGGCAGCAATACATGTTACAGAAAGGCAGTACTGGGTGGGGAGGGCATGCAGTTGTGATGACAATGTGAAAGATGCCTGGAGATAGGAGTTAGGCTATAAGAGTAGGCATGGATTTTGATAGAGATAAAAAAAATACAAGAGGAGGAGGTGGTTTAATTTGTTGGGTACCTATTATGCGCCAGGTATTGTGCTAGTAATTTAGGATTTACAAGGATGAATTGGCCAAGACAGAGTCCTGCCCTTCAGAAGTTTGCAGGTAAGAAGGGAAATCAACAGGTCAATAAATAAATATAATATAAAATATACATAATGGAATAAAAAATATATAATAATAGATATATGATCAAACTACAGAAGAAGTATGGCGGAGGGAGTAACCAACTCTTTCTGAAGATGAAGTGGTGATAAGGGAAGCCTCCATAGAAAGCTTGCATACAGTTATGGAAGAGGAAGAAAGTAACAAGTCTCTTTCACTTCCCTGTCCTTCAGCCACCCATTTACTCTCTTTAGACTAAGTTCCTAGGAATCCCTCCAGATACAGTCTATGAGCACAGTTTTTAAAGATGAATAAAGATGAATAGCTGTTTTAGACGCTGGTTCGTTCCATTTGCTAAGTAATATAGTGAAATACTTTGGGATTGAATAGATGGAGATTTGAATCATGTGTACCACTACTTATACCTTCAACTTAATTGGCTCTGCCACGTATTAGTAATGTGGCCTTGAACTTTCTGACAAACTGTTTCCTCATCTGTAAAATGGAAATAATAGTGCCAGCCTCATAAGACTAGATGAAATAATTCATTTAAAGGACTTTATTAGAGTGCCTGGTGCACATACTTAATGCTGCTGTTGCTGATGAAGAAAGAGCAGCAAGAAGTTTTGTGGAAGGAATTTGTTGAGGTGATCATGAGGGACTTCTAATGCTAATGGATAATACCCTTCATCTTTTAGGTGCTAGTTTTAAGCAAGGGAATGATAACAATTGGATTTGCATTGTAGAGAGGCTATTGTGATGGTAATATGGAAAATAAGTTTGAGACTGATATCGAAGATGTGTCGGGCTAATATTTTAAATTGAGGTCCTAATCTGTGTAGTGGAGTTAGAAAAGTAGACAGATTTTTAGCTATTTAGGATGTTTAAAAAAACTTGATTAGGATGTGGGAGTGGTGAGGATAGCTGTTTAGAGAGAGAGTTAAGGATGACTTCCAGATTTTTGGCTTAGACAATTGATTAGATAGATGGTGCTGTGGCTTATAAAAAAGTACTGGAGGGAAATGGAGCTTCGAAGTTGCAAATGATGGGAATAGTGTTTGAATTGCTGTGGGACATTCAGATGATGAATTAATGGCAATAGCAAGCCATTGACTAAAAATAAGTAGGATTTAGGGGAGAGAGCAGAGTTGTAGGTGGATTTTGGAGTCATCAGAATGTAAGTTATGGAAGAAATGGGAATTGATATATAACATTAAAAAAGAAGAGGGCCTAGGATGGGCACGAGAAACACCATATTTATAACATATATAAGAGGAGAGAATTTAGCCAAAGATTCTGAGAAGTAATGGTCAAAGAGTTTAGAAGGAAGATCCTAGAGAGTATTGTGTGTTGGAAGCAAAGGAAGTCAGTTAAAAGAATTGAAGTGTCTGCTGGTTTGTCACTTAGAGATTGTTAATCCTTATTATAGCAATTTCCTAAAAGATGGGATGGAAGCGAGTACAGTGTGTCAAAGACTTAGGGTAAGGAATGGAGATAATGGAGCCAGTAAACTGTGTTAGCTGTGTTGCTCTTGTGGAAAACAATAATTCTTGATCCTTTCAGAAAAATAATACTGCCAGGTAGGATGTAGCAATGAAAACCAACTTTTGTGAAGAGAAGCAGGAGGGGTTTTTGGTTCATTTTGTTCAGTACTGTATCCTCAGCGCATAGAACAATGTGAGGCACAAAATAGATGCTGGATAAATATGTTGACTGAGTGGAGCTGAGTAGCGATAACATCTTTTCTTCTGTATACCGCCAGCTCTCTGCTTGTACAGCGTGTTGGTACTTGCTATTTACGTAATGAACTGAATCTTGGATTCTGAGTACTTCTTTGCCTGTGTTTTGAAACCACCAAAGATGGTAGGAGTGGCATTTTTGGTGAAGAAAATATAATTTAACAAAGTACCCATTGAATGTGGGAAAAGTGGCCTAAAGATATGAAACCATCACATTCTTAAATTATACTCTAGTTGGTTATCTTTGTCGTTGAAATCCCAAATCACCCTTACCCCTTACCCCATCAGTTAGTTATTTTATACCTAGCAAATGAATATGGATTTAAGAACCTTTTTTTTATATAATTAAAAGGTAATGCATTCTTAATGCAAAAGGGGAAATCAAACAAATCCTGTGAAATATTAAAAAGTGTAACTATTTTTAAAAGCATCTGGAATCTTTTAACTATTTTTAAAAGCATCTGGAATATAGTTTAGTATGTACCACCCATACATAATAAACTATAGTTGACATTTTGGGGTATATTCTCTCAGCCTTTTTTCCTCTATTCAAAAAAATTTTAACATTAGTCTAAAAAAAAAGAAAAATTGGTTTAAGATGTATCTGAATCACATAAAATAGATTTTTAAAATATATTAATCTCATGTGTACCACTACTTATACCTTCAACTTAATATATTTAGTTTAAAAATTCAGAGAGAAAAATCTCATTTTAATAAGGTTCTTGAAGATACCTGTAAACCTTCAGTATAACCTTAAGGTTATATAGCTTTGTTAATAACGAATATATTACTTGAAGTCATATTTCAGTTTTGCAAACCCAGAAAAGTAGTTTTTAATCAGTCTATTTTCGTTTATCTCAAAATATATCAGATATATCAAATGCTTGCTATTTGCATACTGCTGGAATCAGGTGAAAGTAAGTGTTCCAAAATAAAGAGAAATGGTCTATTGGTTCTAAACCTTTTGACTTTTCATGGATGATATGGCAGTTGGGTAGGTTTCTCTGGTGAACTAGTTGAAATATTTAAAATGATTATAGAATAGTATTGGTTTTGGGGTGGAGGCACAGGCTGGTTAAGAGTTGAAGTTCATCCCAGCATTGCTCTTTTTGTGATTTAGAGCAGAATCTAAGCAGTTTTCCTCCCCAACATTTTCAAACATACAGAAGAGGTAATACAGTGAACTCCTGTATATCCACCACCTAGATTTTAGTTAGGATTTTGCTGTATTTGCTTTATCCCAAATCTGTTCATCCATCACTCCATCTAATTGTTTAATGCATTTCAAAGTAAATTGCAGAGTTTCCAAATCAGTTTTACCTAAATTTTCTAATTTTACACTTGTATCTCTTTTTTTCTTACTCTGAAATTCTTTGTTTCTAATGTTACTGACATGATTTTTTAATTTGCTTTCTCCTAGAATGTAACTATATATTTCTAAATTAAAATACCAGTATTATTGCTAAAAAAATATTGATTAAATACTATGTGATTTTTTTTTTTTTTACACATTTATTATATTCTTACTCTTATAATGCAACATTCTAGATTTGGTTTTAGCTTTTTTTAAGTGACATTTCACAACCGAGTCAAACTACATAATTAGAAATTACATAGGCATATATAAGAATGGAAAAATTATAATCTTTGGTTGAAATTTAATACAGTACCAAGTCTAAATAAAAACTTCACATTTTAATTAGGAAAAAATAGAGATTTGTGCCAACAACTTTTAAAAGAAAAATGCTGCACTTTTCTCATGGCTTTTTGAGGATTCAGCATTTATATTCATGCATATGATTGATTTACAGTTTTTTTGTTTGTTTTTAGAATATATTCCACTAAAGATATATGGTCAAAATAATGTGCTTTATGGTCATTTGAAGTAATTCTTTTCTCTACGGTTTTGCAGCCTATTGGCATATTATTAGTGTCACTGATTTCAGTTTTTCTTTCATTTTTAGAGATTGCTGTTTTCTTATGTAAAACATTTAAACATTTACATTGTTCCTAAATTAAAACTACAAGGTGGCACATCACCTAAGACTCATTTCATCCTTACTGTTTTTTTTTTTCCTGCTTCCCCATACCCTCCTCAGCCAGTAACTATTTTTATTAGTTCTTGATTAATTTCTTCGTTATTTCCTTTTGAAAATATGAGCAAATAATGACATAGAAAACTCTGAACGTATATCACAGGTAACTGGTGACACTAGTGCTTTTAAAGGAAGAAACTTTAAACATTTTTGTCACTTTGAATTTTGTTTTTTTCTGATGTGGTTTATTTTCTTTGCTGTATAGTGGGGGGAAAGTTAGTATATTTTTACGTTTAGAAACTTTTATACTAATACCTGCAGTTCCCCTCTTTTTAATACATTCTCTGTTATGAACAGTAAAGGAATTAGAGTAACCTCTTCTTTACTTACGTTGCTATCTGTTTTTTTGGCATTTAAAAATTTATTATTGATTTACGTGCAGTAAAATTCACTTTTTTGAGAGGGATGTGTAGTTTTATGAGTTTTAACAAATGCATACAATCATGTAAGAACCACCACAATGGAAATATAGAATAGTTCCCTCACTTCCCCAAATTCCTTCTTATTGCCCCTTTATAATCAAATCCTCCTCACACCCCTAACTCCTGACAACCACTGATTTGTTTTCTATTCCTATAGTTTTTCTTTTTGAAACCAGAATGTCATAAATGGAAATGTCATATACATGTAACCTTTTAAGTATGGTGTTTTTTCATTTAACAAATGATATATTTGAGATTCATTTAGATAGTCCAGTGTATTGATAGTTCATGCCTTTTTTGGTAAGCTCTCCTTTTCTCCATCTTGTTAATTGTATTATATCTATATTGTAAAAACACATAACATTTTCATGCACAACTCTGTTACCTCATCATTTAGTGTTAGTTCTAAATTCTATATGTTTAATAGTTACCACCAGACCTTTTTACAAAGCTTCTTTTAGGTTTTTTGGTTGTCTGAAGCTCATTCTTCACTAGAGAGCTCAGGAAGAGCTCATGAGAACAATATTATTTACATTTTCCATAGTTCATAACTGCTTGTGATTATTATACCCATTATATTTGAATATAAAATCCATGGCTTACATTTTCTTGTGAGCTCTATGGACTTGGATATGAAAAGTTGTTAAGCCATTTTTTCCTTACAGGAAACTTGGTCTTTTGTTTAGATGCCCAAAGATTTTTTTTTAAAAGTATCAGTACTTAGAATATGTCTTGGTGTTAACCTTCATGTGTGGCCTTAAATAACAGGTTGAAGTTTTCATTTTTTTTTTTTTTCCAGAAATGTTTCTTGTATGATCATTTTTAACATTTGTCCTACTCCATTATATAGGTTTCTTTTTGGGGAACTCCAGTTAAGAGTGTTGTATGTTGGATTTTCTTTGCCTAACTCCTATAGAAAGGCAAATCCCATTTTTTTCTCTTCTTTAAAAAATTTTCTCTATTCTGTTACATATTTTTCCTGTGGTGTCTGTTCAGTCTTGTGTTCCACTTAGTTTGTCTTCATTTTTGATATAATTTTTCTTTTTCAAAATTCTTATATGATACAAATAAAGACACTTTTTCTACTTAATATTAAAAATTGTAGACTTCCTATGAAAAAATCTTAAAATTCTGATATAAATTTTAAGTTATAACACTTGTGAAGAGAAATGTTATCGCTGAAAAACCAAACAGTAAAATATATCTTAGTCTCCATAGTTGGTATAATGGATAGTATCTGTGAAGTTTAAACAATTGAAATGTGAAGCAGTTTCTTACTAACTTATTTACATGATTTAGAATTGCTGCTTTTCATTGTTCATTAATTTTGTAGGGATATACTGAAAAATAAGAAGATTTTAAATATAGATTGCAATGTAAAGAATTTTATTAACCAAAATTTTTACTTTACTAGAGTCATAAATTAGTACCTATGAGGTAAACAGTAGGATTTGTTTTATACATATTATGTAATAAAGTCTTTTCCTTACCCTACAATTAGCAGTACAATGGGCTACTTTAAAAAGGCAGGAAACCAAGTTATGTTTATTTGTTTTTGTTGATGTAATTAACTGCAGATGACATTGTTTAACAAAGTTTTTAGAGGAACCCTCAAACTAGTAGTATGCTTTTGTTGATCTTAGTTTTATTGTCTTAATTATTATGTAGAAGGCAAGACAAATGAATTAAATGAAATTGAAGGCCATTTTAGTACACATCGCCAGGCCTTAATTTAAGATCTTGTGTATTTATATAGCTCTTTGAGAGATTACAAAACTGAAGGGGTTGATGTATTATTGTGGACTTTCTAGAGGCAAGAAGTAGAGCCTGATTTTTGTTTTCTGATATCCTTCTGCTTTAGAAGGAATGGAAGAAGAGTAGCATAATATATAGAGAGATAAGTAGCTGCTTTGCTGTCAGTGTAGAATTAGAATTGGAACAAAATTTTGTATCACAGGCAAGAAATCAGAATGCTGTAGGTTTGAATAGTAATATTGAGAAAAAGGATTTCCATTTTATGTTAACTTAAGTTGTAAATTATTTAGCTCAATTCTGTTGGCTCAGATAATCATCTAGTGATTAGTACTTAATTTATAATATTTTGGATATCCATATTCTTGAATTTGTTTTGTATGCTAATAGTAGCAATTCTATGAATGTATGTGTTGGATATGGTATGGTAAATTTGTTTTGGCCACACGAGGAAACAAGAACAAGACTTGGAAAGAAGTTTATTATACTCACAGGTCCCAGAGAGGGGATCATGCATGCCACTCAGGGTCACAGAGTGTAAGCATTAGGTTTTGGTCAGGTGGCAGAAGATGGGAGTAAGGAGAAGGCCTGGGCCAGAGCTGTTATTAGGGTATTCAAGGGAAAGGCAAGGCAGGGCAGGGTGAACAGTTTAGGATTGGCATGCTTGAATAATTCCAGCAGGATTTAGACTATAGGGGTGGTCTCTGGTTGTCTGGTACCTGACCCTGGGATGATTTAGGGCAGGAGAACCACTGGTTTGTGTGTGAAAGTTAGATAAGGAGATGGCTGGGGCTGTCGACTTGGAATTGTTGGTTTATATATGAGACATACTCCTGGCCAAGTCTTTTGGTATCTCTAAGAAAGGGCTAGTCTTGGGATGAGCATCTCTCCCTGGCCAGAAAACTTTTTAAGATGTCCAAACATCACGTAAAATACAAAAAATAAAAAACAGTGGCCAAATAAAGTTTTATCGGCTTGCTGTAATTTCTGATGTGTTCATGATCTTTCAGAACCTTAGCTCTCTAGATGATTGCTTTCTTTTTGTTTGTTTGCTTTTTTTTATAAGTTCTTAAACCTTTTTGGTTAGTGTTTGCTTATTTCTTTTAACCCTGAAATATGTATATTTTAAAAAGCTGGTTGTAATATTTTCAGAGGAGCATCTGTAACTTTTAATGAAATGTTTTTGTTTTAGTTTTATAGCACTCCTGTATGAATCATCAGTTGGATATATGTCAGCACTTTACTTTTAATGTTTGGAAGCAGTTATATTGGTTTTTTTTTTCCGTATGAAGAAGAAATGTATGTTCATAAAGATATGAAGTGTTTTTAAGTGTTTAAGATTGGTAGGTTGTGAGTTACAGATGAATGTTTTGGTTCTAATTATTTCCCCCATAAGCATTTTTGCTGAAAACATTTGTGCTGCACAACTAATTGGCCATAAGGCAGTTTCTCCAAAAATGATAAAAGAATAAAAAATAAAAGAAGGATATTAAAAAAGATGTAATGAAATTTGAAAGATTAATAACAAGATGTAAAAACTTGCAAAAAATGAAAATATATTGTCTTCAAAGTCTTTAGTACATAATATAGGTTGTTTTTGCTTGTTGATTTGTCAATTTGGCGTTGCACTATCTTTCTTGCTAAAATTTCTTCATTAAGAGAGATGTCAGTTTCCAACTAAAGAACTGATAATTCTTTCCAACACTGTTGTGAATTAGTAGCCACCTCTTTTATATTTGCCATAGCTTGGTAAACTTACGGAAGGATTTGCAAACCAAAATACGTTGTCATTTTGTACTATAGTATGCAATTTGGTTTTACATGTTGCTTTGCCGTCTGGCTTTATACTTTGTTGTTATCCACTATTTTAAGACCACCACGTCTACTCTCATCGCTGTAGACCATTATGAGGGCTGAGATTTATATAATATAAAAATGAGAGTACTGAGAGAACTTCATCAATGGAGAAATGAAACCAAACTGTCAACCAGATATTTTATCATCTACAGCAAAATTGCCTTATGGCCAATTAGTTGTGCAGTGAAGATGCTTATGGCAAAAACACTGTACTCAAAGTATCCTGAGTTTCTGTGTATGTGTGTTTGTGTGTGTAGAGATAAGATATATATACATATATACACCTGTGTGTCTTGCAGCAATAATTATCTTTTGCTGCCCCTAATCTGTCATTTTATTATATTCATGATGCCATTTCTCAGTAAGAAGGTAGTAAGAAGTGATTTTCAAGTCCTGTAAGACTAAAAGTCCAAGACCCCTCTTGTACTTGAAGAAACTGTTCAGAATTTGAATATTTAAAATTCAACAGCAAGCAAGGAATTATGTAGATAACTGTTATGCCCATTAGATAAATCTTACTGAGCAGTTAACATTTAGTATAATTTGAAATTTTTTTTTATAATTTGGAAATTTCAGAAATTCATAAACACTTGTGTTAAGAAATCACATTCGGGTAGATGGGGGCGGGGGAGAAAAAAAGAAAAAAGGAAAAATATTTAAATCATTTCTTCAATTAAAAAAAATAAATCACATTTATAAAACTGCTTTTAGTTTTATTGTTTCCTTGTTCTTGTGTTTCTGTTTATTTTTTATTGTGTTTGGCTTTTGTAGGTTTTGCCTCTGGTTCTTCTTGTTTTATGTTATATACTTCAGCTCTGAATCTTTGGTGTGTGGTTACCATTACGAATATGAAAAGGATAGTTATATATATACAGTCATGCATTTTCTTCTGTGTGTGCCTTATCTCCATTCCCCTTTGGGAATTTGGATCTTTGAATCCTCCCCTTTTTAGTCGTTGCTGTCTCAATTTATCCCTATGTATGCTGACCTGTTCATTACTTTATTGTTGCAACAATTCACTTATTATTTAAGCTATAATGCCCTGTTCTTAGTAAGGGTTGCATTCCTCTGCTTCTGTTTGCCTGATAGTCACTTTACTCCTAATTATGTATTTTTGTTGTTGTTACTTTGTTTTAGGTAAGGTGACCCCTTTCAGTATTTCCTGTAGTGCAGGTCTTGTATTGGAGAATTCCCTCAATTTTTATTTGTCTGGAATAGTCTTAATTTCTCCTTAATATCTAAAGGAGAGCTTAGCTGGATGCATTATTCTAGGCTGGTAGTTCCTTTCACTTAATAGTTTAAATATTTGATTCCATTCCTTTCTGGTTTATAAGGTTTGTGCTGAGAAGTCTGATGATAATCTAATGTGTTTACCTTTATATGTTACCAGTTTCTTCTCCCTGGCTGCCTTGAGAATTCTATCTTTGTCGTTTATTTATGATAACTTTAATACAGTGTGTCTTGGTGAAGGCCTTTGGGTTGAGATAATTGGGTGTTCAGTTGACTTCTTGAATTCCAAGCTCCAGCTCATTCCTTAGATTTGGGAAATTCTCGTCAGCTATTTGTCTGAAAATGCTTTCTAGTCCCTGCTCCTTTTCCTCGCCTTCAGTAATGCCCATTATTCTTATGTTTCCTCTACTGATGGTATCAGCTAGTTCTTGTGTTTCTCTTTCATTATTTTTCATTCTTCGGTTTCTTTCTTCTTCCTTCTGATGCATTTCTAGATTTTTGTCTTCGATATCACTGAACCTTTCCTGCATTTGGTCATCTCTATTTCCCAAGCTTGCTATTTCATTTTTCAACTCTTGCAGTGTGTTCTTCATTTCCAGATTTGGTTCTTTTTGAGGGTTTCAGTCTCCTCGCTCTGCTCATCTTATAGTTTTTTCAATTCCTAAAGTTGTTGATATGATTTGTTTTCGATCTCATTGAGTTTTTTCAGAAGTTCCATCCTAAATTCTCTGTCATGAAATATGGCTCACAGCACTGGTCGCCTCCTAGGAATGGAAATGTAGCTTACAGGGCTGGCCTCTTTTGCTGCTATTGGAAAGGCCACTCACAATGATGGCCGCCCTGCTGTGAACCCTTGGTTATGAATTACTTGGAGCTGAGCTTGGCAGCAAACCAATACCTGCCCTGGGCATTCTGCAGGTTGGGTGGGGCGGGGTCTCAGAGAGACAGTGGTTGTCAGATCAAAATAGCATCAGTCTTCCTGGAAATTTGGTAACTGTTGTTAAGTTCCCACAGATGGCCCAGATCACAGCAAGACCAACTGCTGTCTGAGGCTGGACCACAAGTCCCCGATATCTGCCCAGATTCGTGTTGGCAGCAGTGATCTGCCTGACCTTATCTCTGAGATGGGGCTCACAGCGCTGGCCGCTGTTACTGGGATTAGAAATACTGCTCGCAACAATGGCCGCCCTGCTGTGAATACTTCACTCTGAATCATTCAGCTCAGGTCTTGGCAGCCAATCATAAACAGCTGCTCCTGGCAGTCTGCAGGTTAGCTGGGGTGGGCCGATCCCCTCAGACCAGTGTCTCCTAATGGCTCTGTGGGAGGGGTCTGCACAATCAAGCTGGTATGGTCTGTAGGGGAGGCCGGACTAAGGCACAATGATGGCTACTTTTCCAGCCCTCTTTCTGACTCCAGATAATGGAGACTTTTTCAGAATGAATCCCCACGAGCCTCAGACCCACTGCTGATGTCCCGGGTGAGTATCCACAGGTCAGAAAACCTTTACGTGGGTCCTTCAAAGGGATGTCTAGTGGCTCAGTTGCCTTCCATCTCACCCGGACAGCTGGAATCCTCTCTAGTTTCTACAGTCAGAGTTATTGGAATCTCCTCTTCCCTGGGCTAGGGAGCCCCCAGATGAGACCAGGACTCCCCTCTCCTTCAGGAGAGCCTCTGTAGCCTCGCTCTCCCTCTTGATGATTCTCCACCACCCACAGGTATGGGTCCAGCCCGATTTGGGACTTTGCCCCTCCTACTGGCTTTGATGTGGCTCCTTTATATTACCAAATGTAGATGTTCTGATCAGCTGGACTTCAGGTGATTCTCCACGCTGATTATTTTATAATTTGGTTGTAATTTCAGTGCAGTCCTAGGAGGAGATGAACTCTGCTTTTACCTAGTCCGCCATCTTCCTGCTTTTCGTTTTAAATAAGATACTGGTAAATGAATTATCTAGTAAATTAAAAAGCTAACTCCATTACTATAGAACAAAAATGTCTAGCTCTCCAGTCTTCTAAAATTGCTAAAAATTGAATTATTTCATATCTATCCTCCATATTTACCCTTTTTGAAAACATTGTTACTTTACATTTCCAACAAATGTACAAGCTGTTTTACAACATGCTTTCCCCCCCGTTATTGTCTTACATTTTTACATTTTATTAAATACTGTTTTTATAGCGGCATTTATAATTGCCATATAGATTTGTTTTGTTTCTAAGGCTTTGGAGATTCTAGCAGGGTCTGGCCAAAATTTGATGGCTTCTCGGTTGCAGAGCCATCTCTTTCTTTAGCCCTCGAGTTTATGTAATAGGCAGGGCCTGGGTAGGTCCTTCATGAGATGGTAGAAGTGCCACATAATTTTAATGTTTGCACATACAGTGATTTGTTCCACTTATTGGTTAATCCTGGTTTTTATATAACATAAACAGCACTGCATTGAATGTTCTTGTATCTATTTTTGCATATACTGATGATTATTTTCTCTAGGATATGTTAAGTGAAAAATGGTTTGCCATTTTAAGGAGAATTTCTTTGATTACTAGTGAGGTGAAATATTTTTTATGTTTATTTTAATTTGTGGCTTTTTTATTAGAGTATTTTCTTAAAATTTTTTTTATTAACATACAGTAAAATTTATATTTTTGTTTGTACGCTTTTGTGAGTTTTGACTAATGCATTGAATTTTAAAACTACCACCACAATCAAGATACAAAATAATTCCATCGCTACTTGAATTTCTTTAAAAGGAAATACCCCTTCATTAATCTTCCCTACACTTGTAACTTCTGACTGCAACCAAACCATTCTTCTTCCAAAGGGTTTTCTTTTTCAAAACTGACATATAAAAGGAACTGTGTGGTATGTGACCTTTTGAGACTGACTTCTTTCATTTAGCATAATTCATGTTGATGCTTGTACCAATAGTTTGTTGCTTTTTATTACTGAATAGTGTTCCATTGTAAGGATATACCGCAGTTTATTCATCCCTTCACCTGTTGTAGGACTTTGGGTTATTTCCAGTTTATGTCGATTATATGTTTAGATTTACAGAAAAATTAAATAGTATGGAGTTTTCCTTCTTTCCCCTCCAGTTTCCCCTATTAATATCCTGCATTAGTATGGTACATTTTTATAATCAATGAACCAATATTGATGCATTATTATTAACTAAAGTCCACAGATTACATTAGGGTTCACTTTGAGTTATACATTTGTACAGGTTTTGGCATATGCATAATGTCATGTATCCACCATTATAGTATCATACAGAATGGTTTCACTGCCCTAAGAATCTCCTGTGGTCCATCCACCTCTCCCTTTCTCTTCCCCGCTCTACCCTCCATCGTCAAACTCCTGACAACCACTGATCTTTTTAATGTCTCTATAATTTCACCTTTTCTAGGGTGTTATAATTGTATAATCATACAGTATATATAACTTTTGCAGATTGGTTTCTTTCATTTAAGAATATGAATTTAAGATTTCTCTACGTCTTTTCATGGCTTGATAGGTCATTTCTTTTTATCAGTGAATAATATTCCATCGTATGGATGTATCGCTGTTTATCCATTCACCTATTGAGAACCATCTTAGTTATTTCCAATTTTTTGACAGTTATGAATAAAACTTCCATAAACAATTGTGTGTAGGTTTTTATATGGACATAATCTTCAGCTCATTTGGTTTGGGTAAATTCCTAGGAGCATGATTGCTGGATCATATGGTAAGATTGTGTTTAACTTTATAAGAAATTGCCAAGTGGCTTTCAAAGTGACTATACAATTAGTTTCTGTTGCTTCACATTCTCACTAACAATTAGTATGTGTTTTTTTTTTTTTTTTTTTGATTTTAACTCTTAAAAAGTTTTTTTTTTTTTTTTGGATTTTAACTGTCATTATAGGTGTGTAGTGGTATCTCATCATTGTTTTAATTTGCAATTCCCTAATGACATAGGATGTTAAGCATCTTTTCATATGCATATATATGCCATTTGTAGATCTTCTTTGGTAAAGTATCTGTCCAGATCTTTTGCCCACTTTTCATTTGAGTTGTTTGTTTTCTTATTGTTGTTTTAAGACCACTTTGTATATTTTAGGTACAAGTCCTTTATCAGTTATGTGTTTTGCGAGTATCTGGCTTGTCTTCATTCTCTTAATACTGTCTTTTGAAGAACAGAAGTTTTTACTTTTAAGTTCAGCTTATCCATTTCTCATTCACAGATCTCGCTTTTTGTTTTGTATCCTGAAAGTCATCATTGAACCCAAGGTCACTTAAATTTTTTTCTGTGTTCTAGATGTTTTATAGTTTTGTGTTTTATATTTAGGGCTGTGATTCATTTTGAGTTAATTTTTGTGAAAGATACAAGGTCTTTTACAAGTGGATGTTCATTTGTTCAGTACCGTTTGTTAAATAAAAAGACTCCTTTTTCGTTGACTTGCCTTTGCTTTGTCAAAAATCAGTTGACCGTATTTTTGTGGGTCTATTTCTGGGCTTTCTATTCTATTCCATCGATCTATTTACCTTTTCTTTTGCCAATATCATGTAGTCTTGAATACTGTGGCTTAATGGTGTGTCTCATGTTTGAGTAGTGTCACTTCTTTGGCTTTGTTTTCCTTTAATACTGTGTTGGCTATTCTGGATCTTTCACTTTTCCATATAAACTTTAGAATCAGCTTGTTGATATCCATAAAATAACTTACTTGGAATTTGAGTGGGATTATGTTGTATCTGTAGATCAAACTGACATCTTAACAATACTGAGCCATCTTGTCCATGAATGTGGAATATCTCTCCATATATTTAGTTCTTTGATTTTGTAATCAGTTTTATAGTTTTCATCATATAAATCTTATACATATTTTTGTTAAATTTATATCCCTTTTTTCTTAGTGCTTATGTAAATGGCACCGTATTTTTAATTTCAAATTCCAGTTGTTCACTGATAATATATAGTGATTGACTTTTGCATATTAACCTCATATTCTGCAATCACTTCCTATAATCACTTATTAGTTCCAGGAGTGTTTTGTCAATTCTTTGGGATTGTCTGCATAGATATTTTTGTCAGCTGCAAACTAGGACAGTTGTATTTCTTCCTTTGCAATCTACAATCCTTTTCTTTCTTTTCTTGTCTCATTGGGTTACTAGGACTTCCATTATGATGTTGGAATAGGAGTGGAGACATCTTTGCCTCATTCCTCGTCTTGGTCGGAAAGCATCTAGTTTCTCACCATTAAGTATGATGCTAACTGTAGGTTTTTGTAACTGTTGTTGTGAAGATGAGAAAGTTCCTTTCTATTCCTAATTTACTTAGAGTTTTAATAAGAAACAAATATTAGATTTTTGTCATGTGCTTTTTCTATATCTGTTGTTATGATCATGTGATTTCTTTAGCCTGTTGATGAAATAGACTATATCGATTTTCAGATGTTGAACCAGCTTTGCATACTTGGAATAAATCCCACTTAGTTGTAGTGTTTAATTCTTTTTATACATTGTTGGATTTGATATGCTAATATTTTGTTATAGATTTTTTACATCTATGTTCATGACAAATAAGGCCTATAGTTTTTTTTGTTTGTTTTTCTTTTTTTAATAATATCTATCTGATTTTAGTTAGTATTAGTGTAATGCTGGCCTCATAGAATGATTTAGGAACTATTCCTTCTGCTTGTATATTCTGGAATGGATTATAGACATTTGTTTTATTTCTTCCTTAAATGTTTTAGATTCACCAATTGGACTATCTGACCCTGTTTTCCTTTTTGGAAGGTTATTAATCACTGATTCCATCTCTTTAATATACAGAGACATTTTCAGGTTATCCATTTCTTGTGTTTGTGAGTCTTGGTAGATTGTTTTTCAAGGAATTGGTCCATTTTATCTAAGTTATTAAAGGTATGGCATAGAGTTGTTTATAATATTCCTTTTAATGTCCATGGGATCACTAGTGATATTATTACTGATAACCATAATTGCTAATTTCTTTCATTCTAATGTTAATAATTTGTCTTTTTTTTCTTGGTTAGCTTGGCTAGAAGATTATTTTATTGACCTTTTCGAAGAACCAGCTTTTAGTTTTTTTGATTTTCTGTTTTCAGTTTCATTGATTTCTGCTCTTTTAATTATTTTCTTCTACTTGTTCTAGGTTTATAATTTTCTTATTTCCTAGTTTCTTAAGGCAGAAGCTTAAATTACTGATTTTAGATCATTGTAACATTCAGCACTATACATTTCCCACTAAACACTGTTTTTCACTGCATCCCACAAATTTAGATAAGTTGTATTTTTATTTTCATTTAGTTTAAAATATTTTAAAATTTCTCTTCAAATTTCTATGATCCATTTGTTATTTAGAAATATGATGTTTAATTTCCAAATATTTGTGACTTTCTAGCTATCTTTTATTGATTTCTAGTTTAATTCCATCGTGGTCTGAGAGCATACTTTTTATTACTTCAGTTTTTTTGTATATATAATTAGTTTCGAGTACACAGTACATTGGTTAGACATCTGTATAGTTCATAAAATGCTCCCCCCAATTGCTCCTTCCCTCCCCTGACCCTCCAACTAGCCAAAGTATTAATGCTAACTGCATTCCCTATGCGGTGCTCCCCATCCCTGTGACCATCCATCAGCTACTAATTTATACTTCTTTAACCCTTCACTCATTCTCCCAGTCTCCCAAACTCCCTTCCCCTCTGTCCTTCATCAAATTGTCCACTATGTTTGTGAGTCTATTTTTGATTAGTTTGTTCTTTTTGTTCCTTAGATTCCGCATATAAGTGAAATCATATAGTATTTATCTTTCTGTCTGACTTAAATACCTTCTAGGTCTATCAAAGCAATATCTTTTTCCATTCCCTTCCTTTTCATATGTAGGGGTCTTGTTTTCTTATCTTTTCAGTCAATCTATCTTTTGGTTGGGGCACTTCATTCTTTTCCATTTAAGATACTTATTGATTGGAATGTAGTTGTTACCATTCTTTATTTCTGTTTTTGATACATGTTTTTTCTTCTTAAAGAAGTCCTTCCAACATTTCCTGTAATACTGGCTTGGTGGTGATAAATTCCTTTAGCTTATTTTTGTCTGGGAAGCTCTTAATCTGTCCTTCAACTCTAAATGATAGCTTTGCTGGATAAATTATTCTTGGTTGTGTATCCTGGGTCTTCATCTTGTCAAATATTTTTTGCCAAGCCCTTTTGTCCTGCATAGTTTCTTTTGAGAAATCAGCTGTCAGTCTAATGGGTGTTCCCCTATAAGTAATTACTTGTTTTTCTCTTGCCGCTTTTAATATTCTTTCTTTGTATTTAATCTTTGGCATTTTAATTATGAAGTGTCTTGATGTGGACCTCTTTGGGTCCCTGATTTTTGGAATTCTCTGAGCTTCCTGGGGTTTTATGTCCATTTCGTTCACCAGGTTAGGGAAGTTTTCCATCATTATTTCTTCAAACAGCCGTTCAGCATCTTGATTTTCTTCAGGTATGCTGATCAGACGAATCTTTGGAGCCTTAATAGTGTCCCATAGGCTTCTTAAATTATTTTTATAATCTTGGCATTTTTTTTGTTGCCATTCTCATTGAGTGTCCTGATTGGCTTTCCTGTCCTCCAGATAGGGCATTTGATCTTCTTCTTTATTTACTTTGTTTATTCCATCTAATGTACTTCTCATCTCAGATAATGTGTTCTCCATTTCAGACTGGTTCCCTTTTATAATTTCCATTTCTCTTTTTATGTTTTTTATCTCTTTCTTGAACTTCTCATTGAATTCATCTACACTTCCCAAAAGTTCATTGAGCATCTTTATAACCAGCGTTTTGAATTCTGCATCTGTTAGATTACTTGACTCCATTATATCTGGATCTCTTTTCTGTTCTCTCATATGGTTTCTGCTTGTCTTCCCATTTTGGCTGCCTTTCCGTGTCTGTTTCTATGTACTAAGCAAAGCTCCTAAATATCCCGGTCTTATTAGCATTGATTTGTGAAATAAGTGTCCAGTGGCACAGTCCTGAGAGGAATTCAGCTGCAGACCAAATTTAGCCCAATCCTCTACCCCTCCCAGGCCACCTGTTAAGATTCAGCAAGCAATTCACAGATACTGTGCTTATAGTTGCCTCAAAAGCCCATACCAGAAACCGAGGCCAGCTGCCTCCACCAGTGTGAGTTTCAGCAAGGAGCACCTGACTTGCTGAGGATACACCTGGATGTGGCTTGGGTGGGACCCGAGTTGGGTAGCAGGGGTTTCAGGGAATCCTCTGGGCGGAGCGACCTCTGTTATCCAGTTTGATGATGTCACGGCTATGGAGGCACTGTGTCCAGCGCACTGGGAGCGGGGAGGGCTCAATGGAACAATAGAGACTGCTGGCACTTCTGTAGCGAGTGAGTCTCACCTCTGCCTGCACTCCGACAATGTTTCCTTGTAAATCCTTGGTGCCCCCTGCGCGCACCCTAATGGGCACTGGTGCTCCTAATGAGCAGGTCCGTTCACTACGAAAATCGGCTCCCAGATGTGGCCCCTTTAAAAGGCATCTGCCGCTGCCGCAGCTTCTCACTTAGACGCTCAGGACCAGACAGCCCCATGTCCTGGCCCTGTCCTACCTTCTGCTGTTGCAGGGTGATTTCTTGGATTTCTCTCTAGTTGCACAGCTTGTTCATCCCAAGCTATTTTTCCTTGCTGCTGCTCCTTATTTCTGTCACATCTTTGATTTGGTCACCATAAGGATGAACAGAGCCTCTATCGTCTACATCATTTTTTCTCTTCCTACTTCAGTTTTTAAAAATTGTTAAGGTTTATTTATGGCCCAGCATGTGGTCTGTCTTGGTGAATATTTTTATGAGCTTGAGAATAATGTCTATTCTGCTGATATTGAGTGAAGTATTCTGTAAATGTCAGTGAAATCCAGTTGATTGATGGTGCTGTTGAGTTTGACTGTTTTCTTACTGGTTTTCTGCCTGCTTTGTCCGCCGATGGCAGGTTTGGTGTCTCCAGTTATAATAGTGGATTTAACTGTTCTTTCTTGAAATTCTATCAGTTTTTGCCTCACATCTTTGACACTTTGTTATTAGGCACATAAACATTAAGGATTGTTATCTTCAAGAATTGACACTTTTATAATTAGGTAAAACTCTTTATTCCTAATAGTTTCCCTTGCGAAATCTGCTTTATCCGAAACTAGTATAATTAGTCCAATTTTCTTTTGATTAACATTAGCATGGTATGCCTATCTCCATCCCTTTACTTTTAATCTACCTGTGTCTTTGTTTAAAGTTGATTTCTTGTAGACAACCCGTACTTGGGTCTTGTTTTTTTTTTCCATTCTGTCAGTTTCTTTTAATTGGTGTATTTAGACCTTTCACTGTGAGAGTGACTATTATAGTTGAGTTGATATCAACTCTATTTGTAACTATTTTTTATTCATTGCATTTGTTCCTTGTTGCTTTAAAAAATATATCTTGTTTTCTTCTCTGGTTTTAATTGAGCATTTTATAATTGCATTTTCTCTCATATCTTAAGATATCAGTTATACTTACTTTTAAATTTTTTTGGTTGTTGCCCTAAAGTTTGCATTAGACAATTTCAACTAATATAAGTCCATTTTCAAATAACCACTTTACGAGTAGTGCAGGTATTTTATAACATCATAATCAATTCTCTTCTCCCTTCTAATATTGCTCAGTCGTTTCACTTATCCATAAGCTATAATTACCCATTTATTGTTAGTTATTCTTTTGAACAGTTATCTAAGATCAATTGAGAATAAGAAAATTAAAATATTTTATCCTCGTTTATTTCTTTCTTACCCTAGGCAGGTCTTTTGGCAACAAATTGCCTCAGTTTTTGATTATCTGTTAGAGTCTTGTTCTTAACTTTTGAAAGAAAATTTTGCTGGTTATTGAATTCTAGATTAGTAGATTTTTTTTTTAACACTCAGTTCACTCCAGTCTCTTTTTGCTTGCATGTTTTCTGAAGAAAAATCTCATAAAATTCTTACCCTTCTTTCTTACCTTTAGCCTGTTTCAGGGATTTCTGTTTGACTTTTGCAATTTGAATATAATAAGCCTAGGTGTAGATGTTTTGCTATTTATTCTCTTTAGTGTTGTCTGAGCTTTCTAGAATTTTGGTTTGGTGTCTGTCATTAATTTTGGAAAAATTCTTAGGCATCATTTCTTGAAATACTTCAGTTTTTCTCTTTCTTCTCCTTCTAGTATCCCCATTACATGTATGTTATACCTTTTATAGTTGTCTCACAGTGTTTGTATATTCTGTTCCAATTTTTTTTTTTTTCCCCCTTGACATTTCTGTTTGGGACATCCCCATTGACATATCTTCAGGCTCATGGATTGTTTCCTCGGTTGTATTTAGTTTGATGATGAGCTCATAGAAAGCTTTCTTGATTTATGTTAGTGTTTTTGATTTCTAGCATTTTGCTTTGATTTTTAAAGCCCATAGCATTTTAATCACAGCTATCTTAAATTCTTAGTTTGATAATTCCAAAAATCTCTGCCATTTCTGGTTTTGGTTTTGATGTGTCTCTTTAGAATGTAATTTTTCTTGCTTTTTGGAATGCAGTGTAATTTTTTTTGTTGAAAACTGTACATGATTAATTTTATAATAGGAAATCAGGTAAATAGATCATTACTGTGAGGTTTTATAATTATGTAGCTAAAATTTATACTATGTTTATGTTTGCTAGGTGTTTGTGTTGTTTGTAGGTGTCAGAGACTTCCTTTTTACTCTAGTTTCCTTGTCTTCCCAGTTGTTTTGGGTTTCCCTAGAAACTCCTTAGAGTGTGTCTTGTAGCTCTCTCACTTGTAATCTACTCTTACTATACTGGAGCCCTGTTAATGTGGTGATAAAGTACTGGAGAATGAAAGTGTGTTCTATAATGTTAGGATTAAATCTTTGTTGTAGTGAACCAGAGGTCTTGGGCTGTGGTCTTCAGAAGAGTCTTGATCTTTTTTCCCCCTCCCCTAACCTCAGTTAGGAAGGCTAGCTGGGACTGGGGTTGTCTAATTGTCCTTCCTCTAGGTCAAATAAAGCTCTAAAAAGTATTTTCCCTTGAAGTCCAGTCTTCTTTAAGGAGAACATCGCTCTGGGCATATTTACGTTTCCTTTTCCCCATGACCAAAACTACAAGGAATTTTTTTCCTGATGATAACCTGGTGGAGCTCCCGAAGGTAAAACTCATAAATATGTGGAAGCTTCTTTAAGATGAAAAGGGTTTTAAAGCCCAAGCTAGTTTACACACAGCCTTCAGCAGTTCTTCATTTGCCTTTAAAGTCCTACCACTTACCTGTCTTTGGAGGCTCCTGCTCCTGGTAAGCTCTGTGTTCTCTTGTCTCTTCAATTTTCCCGGAGGCGTTTTGCCTTCTGAACTTAATTTTCTGATGACTCTAAGAAGCATTGTTGATTTTCAGTTTGTTCACTTTTTTCCTTGTTGTGAGGATGGGAGTGGCAAATTTCAAGCTCTTTACATTTTGGAGCTAAAACCAAAGTCTTCATGTTTTTGTTTTAATGAGAGTTTTATTGAGACGTAATTCACATACCACAAAAATTTACACTTAAAAGCGTACATTTCAGTAGTTTTTAGTGTATTCACAGAATTGTACAACCCTTACCACTGTTTAATTTTAGAACATTTTCATCACTTGAAAAAGAAATCCTGTCCCCATTAGCAGTCACTTCTCCCAGCCCTATGCAAGGCAACCACTTACTTGTTTTGTTTCTGTGGATTTGCCTATCCTGGACATTTTATATGAATGGAATCATATAATACATGACCTTTTGTTTCTGACATATCTTTTAATGTTTTCAAGGTTCATTCATGCTGTAGCATTTATCAGTACTCTGTGCCTTACTGTTGCCAGTAACATCCCATTGTAAGGATATATCACATTTTGTTTATCCATTTGTCAGTAGGTAGAAACTTTTTTTTTTTGGTTATTATGAATAATGATGTTGCAAATATTTGTGTAACATTTTTGTGTGGATGTATTTTCAGATCTGTATAGATATTTCAGAGTTGAATTGATGGGTCATAGGGAAACTCATTTCAAGTTACGAGATTTTCTTAGCAGTTGTTCTGGACAGTTACCCAGATAATAACTTAAAACAATATAATTTGGACTAATGGTTTCTGATGAGAAGTCTGTTAATCTAATTGGGTTACATAGTATTGACAATATAGAGCAATAACAATAACCTATCTATAATAGGAAATGAACTAACCTAGTCTTCTAATCTCTGTTATTTGATATTTGGCACAACTATTATTTACTTAACAATGTTAATAAATGTATAATTTGAAATTGAATTGATACTCATGTCTATTTCATTTTCTAAACATGTAGTACCACAATAATAAATTTCTTGTCCTCATATTTAAATCTTGCCACTCCATTCAACTACTGTTGAATTTGAGTGTGTTTTTTATATGTCATGCAACACTTCATCTACCAGCTATCTTGGTTCACTGTGTATTATGAGCCACACCCATGCACGTCTGGTGTCACAAATTTTCCCCTGTTGAATAACTCTCTTTTCACCGCTTTACAATAACTTCCAACCATCAATCTCGATGTCACCCATTTCCCAAGTAAGCTTCAGGTCTTTTTAGCGTAAAGTGCCATGTTTATTGTAGTATTTCTTAACATGTGTAAAACTTTTTATTGAAATTTTTTTAAATTAGGTTCTTTTTTTATCTGTGTGTTACTGACGAAGTTTTGACATGCTATGATCTTAACCTCATTTTTCCCATTAGTATTGTGGTTTTTATTGCATGATTTTGTATAGTGTGATTTTAAGGAACTTAAATGTCGTAGTATAGCAAAACTGACTATAATTGCTTTATCGCATATCTGTCCATTTCTCTGTTCATTCATTGATTCATCTTATCTTTGATGCATTTCAAAGTAGATTTCACTCTTAATCACTACAGCATGCTTATCATTAATAGAATGTGATTTTTTTCATTCTTTTTAATTGTAATATTTACATACAGTGAAATGCACAAATCTTAAGTGTACCATTTGATTTTTGCAAATGCATAGACCCATGAAGAACAAACTCCTGTCAAAAAATATAGAACAATACCGGCATCCTCAGAAATGTTCTTATGGTATTTAACAGTCAGGTCCTGTCCTTGCCCTCTCAGAACTGACTGCTGTTTTAATTTTGCCTGTTTTAGAACTTTATGTGAAAGGAATCATGTGGCATATACTCTTGTAAGTCTTCCTTGATTCAGTATAACATTTTTTAGGTCATCCATGTTGTTTGTATATTTCAGTAATGCACTTTTCCTTTTTATTTCCAAATAGACTATACCACAAGTTATGTACCCATTCATTTGTTGATAACCAGGTTGTTTCAGGATTTTACCTATTGTGTAAAAAGCTGCTCTGAACATATTTGTACAAGTCTTTAGGTTAGACATATGCCTTCTTTTCTCTTATGAGTGGAATTACTGGGTCTTAAGGTTGGTACATGTTCAGTCTTCCAAGAAACTGCCAGTCATTGTTCCAAAGGAGTTGTACCATTTTCAATTCCCACCAACAATGTATGAAAGTTCTTATTGTGCCATATTCTTGGCAACACTGCTGTTGTCAGTCTTTTAAATTTTAAACATTCTGCTGAGTGTATAGTGGTAGGTCAGTGTGTTTTTAATCTGTATTTCCCTGATGACTTAATTGTTGTAGCAGTTTTATGTGCTTCTTGGTTATTTGCAGTATCTTTCTCTGAAGTTGTCTATTCAGATCTTTGTCCATTTTTAAAAATTGGATTGTCGTACGTCTTTTAAGCAGAAGTTTTTAATTTTGATGAAGTCTGATTTATGAGTTTATTTTATGGTTCTTGCTTTTTGTGTCCTAATAAATCTTTGCTTTATCCCCAAGTGATTCGGATATTTTTATATATTTTCTTTTAGAAGCTTTATAGTTTTCACTTTTATATTTAGGACTATGATCCATCTTCAGTTGAGTTTTGTGTATTGTATAAGGTAGATATTAATGTTCGTTTTTTTCCATATGAATATTCTATTACTATTTGTTAGAAGAACAATATTCTTACCCTTTTGGATTGTTTTGGCACCTATTCTGTAATATTCAGTGATTGTATAACTGTGAATCTCTTTTTGGGCTTTTTCTTCATTCATTCTGTTGATGCTTATGCCAGTGTCGTGCTGTGTTGATTACTCAGTTATATGGTAAGTCTTGAGGTCACATTGTGCAAATCCTACTACTACATTCTTTTTCGAGCTTTCTTTAAATATTTTAGATTCTGTTCATTTCTGTTTAAGCTTTGGAATCAGCTTGTCAGTTTTTTACAGACCCCCCCAGTACGATTATGATTTGGATTGCATTGATTCTAAAGATCAGTTTGAACAGAATTGCAGCCTTAATAATAATGAGTCTTTCAATCCATACACATGATGTATCTCTCCACTTATTTACATCTTTTTTAATTCTCTTCAGCGATGTTTGGTAATTTTTAATAGAGAGGTTGTGCATGTCTTTTGTTCAGTTCTTAAGTTTTTATGTTTTCTGGTGTTATTGTAGATGAAATTGTTTTTTAAATTTCATTTTCTTAGTGTTTGCTTCAGTATGTACAAATACAATAGGTTTTTGTATACTAACCTTGTATCCTGCAACCTTGTTAAATTCACTTATTAGTTCTGATTATTTTGTTGATTCCTTAGGACTTTTTGTTTTAATAAACAATCATGCTATCTACAAATAAAGTTTTATTATTATTTTTATTTATGCCTTCTATTTCTCTATTGCGTTATTGAAATTTGCAGTACAATTTTGAATATAAATAGAGTTGACATTCTTGCTTTGTTCTTGATCATAGGGGAATAGCATTAAATATTTTATTATTAAACATACTAGCTCGATCTTTTTTGTAAATGTAGGCTGTGGAAGTTCCCTTGTACTCCTAGTTTGCAAAGAGTTTTTATTGTAAATGGGTGTTGAATTCTGTCACTTTTTTTCTGTGACTATTTAAATGATCGTATGTGTTTTCTCCTGATTTGGTAAAATACATTTGGTGTTTGAATGTTAAACCAACCTTGCATTCCTCGGTTAAGCACTGCCTGGTCTTCCATATATTATCATTTTGATATATTACTAGAATTCCACCTTAATTTACCTAGTGGCTTTTTAATTATATCTTTTTTGGGACATTTTTTAGTGATTACTCTAGAAATTTTAATATATATACCTGTTTTCATAATCTGCTGAGAATATTGTATCATTTCACATAAGATGTAGAAACTTGCAACTATATAGGTCTATTTGCCCCCTCTTGTCCTTTTTGCTCTAGTTGTCATATGTATTACATCTGCATATCCTACAAACTGCACAGTACATGTTATTTTTGTTTTGAAGAGTGATATGTTTTAAGAAAATTAGGAATGAAAAGTCTTTTATTACATACTCATCTGTATGCCATTTTGAGTGCTCTTCATTCCTTCCTGATAATTCTGGTATCTGTCTGATGTCATTTCCTTTCAGTTTGGCAGACTTACTTTAGCATTTTTCTTAGTGCAGGTCTGCTGGAAGCACATTCTGTTATTTTTCTTTTATCTGAAATGTTTTTATCTCACTTTTATTCTTGAAAGATGTTTCCTTGAATATAACACCCATTGTTGGCATGGGTCCTCCACTCCCATTTCTGCACTTTTAAATATTTCATGTCATTGTCTTCTGGAATTCATATTTTCTTGTGAGAATTCAGTGTATATTCAGCTCGGAGTTCCTATAGAAATAATATGTCATTTTTGTCTGTCTGGTTTCTGTATTATCTCTTTATTCCTAGTTTTCAGCAGCTTGACCGATTTGTGCCTACGAGTGCTTTTTTGTTTTTTAACCTGCTGAAGTTTGCTGTGCTTTTTGAATCTGCAAAAAAAATTTTTTTCCAAATTTGGGAGATTTTTGTCAGGTTTTTTTCCCTCCATTCTCCTTGTGGGACTCTGGTTATGTGTCTGTTAGACCTTCTCATACTGCCCCAAGAACTCTTCTTTTTATTCTCTGAATATTTTTTCTGTTTTTCAGATAGATTTGCCTTCGTGTTTACTTAATCATTTTGCCGTTTCCAATGTGCCATTAAGTACATTAGTAAATATTTATTTTATGTATTTTTCAGCTCCAGAATTACCATTTGGTCTTTTTTATTATCTGTCGAAAATTATTATTATTTCATTCAATACAAGTATATTTTCCTTTACAGCTTCGAGCATTGTAACAACTGCTTTAAATTCTTTACCTGCTAATTCCAGCCACTTGATCCTCTCAGGGTCATTCTCTTTTGTTTTTTTGTTTTTCTATTGAATATAGGTCATGTTTTCCTGTGTCTTTATATATCAGATAATTTTTAATTGTATTCTAGCATATTATATATGGATTATACATTTGTAAAAATCTGAATAGTATTTTTTTTACAACCTGTGAGTTAAGTTCTAGGTTGACAATTCTTTACTTTAAATATTTTGAATATATTGTGCCATTGTTCAGTGTCATCAGCTGCTGCTAGGGAGAAGTCTACTGCCAGTATAACTGTCATTCCTTCAGAGGTAATCTGCTTTTGCTCTTTGGAAGCTTTTAGGATTATATCTATTATTGATATTCTACAGTGTGTCTACATGTGAATTTATTATTATCTTTCTCAGTATCTGTTGGAAACTTTCAGTTCAACAACATTTTTCGCTTGTGAAAAATTACTAGCTAAATTATCTCAGTAACTATTGGTTACTGTATTTTTTTAGTGATAGTGATTCCTTTTTTCATTTAAAAATCCTAAATGTATTTTAAACAATTTTTTGTCATACTATCCATTGATGTTATCTAGAATGAATTCATATTCCAGTTGTATATTTTATTGGTCTTATATATATATATACTTTTGGTGTATTTTAGAATTATGTTTTTGCGACCTCATTTTGTTGGAAATTTAAATTTTTTTCTGCAATTTGTTCATCTGTCTTCTTCTATACTTATTTTTTCTTTATTACAGTTTGTACTTGCTTTCTAACTCCTAGGCCTCCAGTCTAAAATCAGGTCTTACATTAGTTTCTAGGTTCTTTCTTTGAGGTGATAATAGGAGTATTAGAGATTTAGTCACTGATCCACTCAGCTTCATTCAGATCCTAGTCAGGAAGCTACTGCTTTGCTTTTCTTCTCACATTGTCGTCTTGTGCCTGGAGTCTTTGTGTTTTTGTTTTTGTTTTTTAAATACTTACTTTGTGTGTTGCGTTCGGAACAGAAGGGCTGAATCAGTACAAAATGAGTCTTCTTGACTAGACATTTAAATGTAATTTCTTAATATTTTGTCACTCCTATCATGGCACATTAGTAATAATGCTTTTGTGAAGTCAGTTAACTGAGTTTTAATATCTCGTAGGACAAAAACTGTTATTTTAATTTTCTTTTTTGATCAAAATTCTATATTTTTATATATGAAGTTTAAAGATCATGTTTTCCCAATTTAAAAATTCTTTTGGAATCTGTCTCAAATCTCATTAAATATATAAACTAGAAAGATTGCCATTTTTATGCTGTCAAATTATCCAGATACATAGTATACCCATTTGTTTACAGCTTTTAATATATTGTTTTTGAGCCTTACTTGAGATCCTTATTCCTGTTTTATGGTTTCTGTAGTTATTGTGACCAGTATATGTATATATGTACCACTTCTTTCTCTAGCTGATTATTACTAGCAAAGAAATTAAAGTGGTTTTCTTATATACAGTCACTTGGTCAAAATACCTAATTAATTCTCAAAGCTTTTAGTAGATTCTGTAGTTTTTTATGTACCTAATCATAGCAACTATAAATAAAGGTAATTTTATATCTTCTAATCTTTATACAGGTTATTTAGTTTTTGTACTTTATTAAAATGTTCAAAACAGTGTTTAACCATTATAGGCATCTCCATATTCTGATTTTGATGGAAGTGACTTCAGTGTTTCACTGTTCAGTATCTTGCTTGCTGTTGTTGGATTTGGAACAAAGTATGTCATATTTAAGTAGTTGCCTTTTATTCTTATTTTTCTTAAGTTTATATTAGGAATGGTGGCTGAAATTTGTCAAATGCCATTTTAAATCTTGATGCAATCATAGTTGGTTTTTTAACAAATTGGATTCAGTTTGCTCTTTTACTTAGTTTTTCTTTTTTGCATCAATATTTATAAGTGTATTACTTTATACTTTTCCATTTTTTGAAATATGTTTATCAGATTTTATTAATACAACCTTTTAAAAATGAATTGCATACCTTAAAAATTACCTGTTCCTCTTGTTTTTCTTTCATGGAGGTAATTTTGTTCTTCTAGTTTTAAGAGTCCCATGTTTAGGTCCGTTTTGTCAATTTGCCAAAACACTTTTATAAACCAATATGTAGATACCCCACATACACACTTTTTAATATAATTTTATTAAGTATTTGAGATGTTTTTATATGAATTTGACTTTTTTCCCCCCAGATATGTATCCTTGTTCTGTTTTTATGTGTGTCTGTGTGGTCTGCATTTTTACTCTATCCTTTTGGAAATATATTTGTTCCTTATTTAACATTTCTTTATTTCTTCTCCAAGCCCCTCTATACTTTTGTTATACTCTATCCTAAATATTTATGTGTAGATAGATTGGGAAGGTTTTTATGATTGTTAGTAGAATGCATAATTATTACCAATACTTTGAATGTACTTATGAATGGTTATTATAAGAATTTCTTGTGATCTGGGTTTTATTGTTGCTTAATATTGCCCTTTTTGCTATTTAATGAATCGCAATAACTTTTTTTTATAGCTAACCTATGAATTTCGACTTGGGTTTGGTTGTGATAATGTTTGAGAGTGTTTGGTAATTTATACATACACGACCATAATAACCTGTTTTTCTTTTCTTTCTTTCTTTCTTTTTTTTTGTTTAACAGTTACATGGGAATTGGTCTTTCTGCTCAAGGTGTGAACATGAATAGATTACCAGGTAC
This sequence comes from Pteropus vampyrus, assembly GCF_000151845.1. Lineage (NCBI taxonomy): Eukaryota > Metazoa > Chordata > Mammalia > Chiroptera > Pteropodidae > Pteropus > Pteropus vampyrus. Next base: position 6,203,018 of record NW_011888861.1, read on the forward strand.
AGTTGTAATCAGATTATAGTATAGTCTTATAGCTAACTCTTTGTGGCTAAAATTTTTCAAGTAATAAGTTGAAAAACTTAAATACATTGATTTTTCTGTATTTTTAATTACCTGTGTTATGAGTTCAAAGTAGAAGCTGAACTTCTAAAATAAATTTAAATTTTATGCTGTTTAGCAAAATATAACTTCTATACCATGTATTTTTGTTTTCTGTTTTTTGCTTGGCCTTTTTTTTTTTTTTGGATTTTTAACTTCCAGTACATAGTCATATCAACTACTTTAAATGTTTTAATGTGGTTGGTTCTGTTTGTTACCCAACACATGCTTGGCTTTTAACTCATTTTCAGTTGTTTAATATTCTGGGAATGTAGACTGATGTTAAAAGTAAACTAAAGAAGGTGTAAATTGAGATGGCAGAACTGTTTCTCAAAACCATTAATCAAAGGGAAGTAATTCTTGAATTATATTTTCTGATATTCTGTTTACTAATATTAAAAATTAATTTTGGAGGAAACTTTTTGAAAATAGAAAGCAAAATAGTGCAATCTATTTTATATTAAACTGTATGTGTGTGTGTGTATGTGTGTGTTTGTAAACCAAATCAAAAGCAAAATTCCTTTGGTCTATTAGCGAAGGAAATGTACATGGAAAATGTGTCTTGCTATGTTTTTTTTTTCCTGGTAGGAGTCCTCTCTATTTAATACATGTTTTAGTGTTCTGTGTGCTGAATTTATTTTCCTTAATGTTGTAAATAGTGTTGTAATACAGAAATTGTGTAGTGTAATTGTTGAAAATTTAAATGTACATTTGGGAATTTTATCTTTATTATCTGTTGTACTATTCTTATTTGTCATGATCTAAGTGACTATCTCTAGTACAGAGGAACCTTACTTTTCACTGTAAATATACTGGAACTTTCTCTTTAGGCTGGGATAAACATTCATATGGTTATCATGGGGATGATGGACATTCATTTTGTTCTTCTGGAACGGGACAACCTTATGGACCAACTTTTACGACTGGTGATGTCATTGGCTGTTGTGTTAACCTTATCAACAATACCTGCTTCTACACCAAGAATGGACATAGTTTAGGTACTAAGATAATGTATTGCATGTAAAATAACCAAATGTTGTGATTATTGTACTTACAGCATGGTAGTCATATTTATTATGTAATTCTCCATTATAAATAAATGCCTTTGGAAATTATTTCTTTGTTCCTTCCAGGTGGAAGTTGAGGAAATGATGAAAATTTGTGCTCTGTGAAGGCTATGTTGTATCACATGTATAGGAATGACTGTAGAAGTAATTCCCATGCTCAGATATTTATTCTAGTAATAGAAATGCTAAGTGTTTTCTGCTTTGCTTTAAATAAAGTCCTTCACAGTATGATTCAGTTCTCTAGGTAACAGTGCTAAGAAAAAAAGGGCTGTCAGTTTTTAGTGCAGCATGAGAGTAATAAGGCAGGGAAAGCTTGATGGTACCAACCAAGTGAAGGGCACTGACGCACTAAAAGGCAATGCCTGTAACAAAGATGGATAAAGGCTGGTGACCATAAGTTCTGCAAAAGGGAGTGCAATTAAAACAAGCAAATAACAGCAAAACTTCCAAGAATAAAAGACAGGTGACTAATAAGAAATAAATAGATTTATGAAAACATAAAGATACCTATTCATTGTAAGACTAATAGAAAATTAGGGTTTTTAGTTAAATGTGCACTCATAATATTTGAAATTTAAAATTGTATATGGTTGGTATACTTTTCTTAGAAGTTTTTTTAGTTTTTGTTTTTTATATTACGGAAGATACAAAGGATAGCAAGATGGATGCTTTAAAAATAAAAAGGCTTCACATTACTTTTACTGTTTGAAATGTCCTGATTCATAGCAAATTATTTCTGATGAGATAAAAGTGAAAACAGGCAAAAACTAATTCTAGAAAGCAGAAATTTCAGTTTGCTTATAAATAGTATTTGTAAATTAGACTGTGAATAGTATGCTACACATGTAATAGATGGTCTTTAATATGACACAAAAACTTTTCTCATTTTATGGTAGAAAATTCTAAATTTCTGGCTCATTGGTAATAGTTATTCTTAGTGTCTCAACATAGTCTTAATATAAAGTTAGTGTCTTCTTTATATTTGGCTTAAAACATTTTCTTCTGATTATTAATATTGATTGTGAAGTCATGTGTTATCTGACTTAAAGGATGTCCCAAGTCCACAAAGGATTGACCCTTGAACAACACAGTTTTGAACTGCATGGGTCCACTTATATGTGGATTTTTTAAAATAAATATGTACAGTACTGTAAATATTTTCTCTTCCTTATGATTTTCTTAATAACATATTCTTTTATCTAGCTTTATTGTAAGAATACAGAATATATATACATATATATATGTATATATATATATAACTTACAAAATATGTGTTAATAGAGTTTATGTTATTAGAAAGGCTTCTGGTCAACAGTAGGCAATTATTAGTAGTTAGGCTTTTGGGGAGTCAAAAGTTATATGTGGATTTTCTACTGCACAGATGTCAGCACCCCTAACCCCCACTTTGTTCAAGGGTCAACTGTATTCTTAATGGTACAAGAATGTTAAGGATGCCATGCAAATTATATGTATATTTGTAATTTGATTGTTGTGGCTAACTGCTTTCTAGAAGGATACAGCACCTTCAGTTTATTTGTTGTTACTATTCTAGCTTTGACTTATCAAAGCAGTTAACTGGGATAGTCTTAGCTGGCTTGGCTACTTAAGATATTTAAGATCTTCCACCAGGAGGAATCTTCTTTTAGGTATGACTTTTGGTTCAAAAATTCAAAAGACGTGTTTTTAAAACCCAGATTAGTCTTTTTACAGTTTTTTAAACTTTATTCCAGAGAAGGAATTTTATTTTGGGAGCTGGGAAAATCATAGGTGATGTGATTTTTTATGTTTTTACTATTAGATTTTTAGACATTTAAATTGAAATTTTCTCTTGAATAAGAAAACTATTTTTAAAATGGGAGATTTTTTAAAGAAAACGGTACCTAATGATGGAATTACATTCTAATTTTAAGTAAGTTTAAAACATTTGGCATTATTTATTCATAAATTAAATATTAAGCACATAGGCGGTATAACCATGGTTAGTAGGGGTTATTTTCCTGGATTTGTTTCCTGATTAGGCCATGTGACCTTATGCAAGTTACTTAACATTTCTGTGACTCAGTTTGTGAAATGGGATCACTAGAATATCTACCTTATTAAGGTTGTTAAAGTAAATTGAAATGATGCATATGCAGTTCTTAGGGGACTGCCTGGCACATTGTGAGTACTCACTAAATGTTGTTTATTGTCATTGTTTGCCAGACTCTGAGCTAGGTGCCAGGAATGTAGTGGTAAAACATTGGCGAGCAAAATTACTCATTTAGAACAGAGGTCACCATGGGCCAAATTAGTCTCCTGTTGGTTTTTTAACTAAAGTTTTGTTGGAATGCAGCCACATCCAGTTTTACACACTGTGTATGGCTGCTTTCTGCTACTATGGCAGATTGAAGTAGTTGTCCCAGAGACCATATGGCTTAGAAAGCAGGAAATCTTTACTCTCTGACCCTTTACAGGAGGAGTGTGCTTACCTCTAGTCCAGATTCTAGCATCCAGAAGATAAAATGTTATTTATTTATTCAGTTACTGTTCCTTTGTTACTTCCCAAAATGGAAAAGTTTTACCCCAAAGCTGATACATCTTTAGTTTCAGACTTAGGTTTTCAAAAAATATATATTTTTTACCATATAAGGCAAAATGGAAAGATTTTTATTTAAGAAATAATTAAAGGAGAAGCATTTCAGTATCTAGGTTAACTTAATTTGAAATTTTTTGACTTCGTTTCATTGAATATCATTTATCAGTTGAAGGTCACTTTTCAAAAAGCTTCTTGACAAATCAGGAAATTAGATATATAAAATATTTTCTATGAATTTAGATAATTATACCAACTTGATAAAGTGGCATCTTTTTGTAGTCTGAATATGTATAGGCTGTAGTAGCTATATTTGGCAGTGGTAAAAATATTAATCTATAAAATTAAGTTGGAATTTTCCTTAGAGTTTTTGGTAAAGAGTGAAGATTTCAGTAATGACAAAAGAATTTTTGCTAAAACAATATAAATTTAGGCAATCTTTGTTGTAAAAAAAAAAAAAAACTTTGTTGTAAAATCTTTTTCCTCAAAAAAAAATTTGAGGAAAATAATTGATTAGGCTGTTATGTTAGGAAAAACAGTAAAGATATGTATGGTAATATTTTATTCAAATATTTTATTTTTTTATTGTTTTCTGTATCTTTTTTGGTTTTTTGAATTTTTTAGAATAAATGTTTCATATTTATTTGGCTCACAGTCACTTTGCTGTATATTTATTAATGAGGTTAAAAGTAATCAAAATATTTTACTGGAGTTGAGGGCAGGGGGACCTCCAACTTTTCTTGTCTTTTGACAAGCCAGCATGAATTTACTAGTTTTATAAAAGGGCTTTAACGACAAAGCATTATTTTTACATATTTATTTAAAAGCATGTATAATAGAGATTTATAGTCACTTTGTCTTTTAATTTTATTACTTTAATAAATAAAGATAGTCTTCTAATGGTATAGCACAGATATAGAGCCATAGAATCTCAAGTAGGAAGGGATCTTAAAGATAAATAACGGAAATGCCCTCTCATTTAGATGGTGGTTGACACTGTACGGGTAGCGCTGGTGTGGTTTTTTTGTTTTGTTTTAAAGTGCGTTTATACTGGAAGATTTGAGATTAACTGACTCATCAACACCACCTCCTGCCATTATTCTAGAACTCTGATCTTTTTAAACATGGGAATGAGGTCCTGTAGAAATATTTGGTTTATTTATTATCTTATTTTCAGCTAAGTAATATATTTTAATATTTGCAGGCAGATTATTAAATCGTTACTATGGAATGCCAGTAGACTTATTCCTGGAATAACATTAACATTTTTCAAGTGCATTTGGAACATAACTGTTGAAATTACTGTCAAAAGACAGTCAAGAGAAATTCTCAACTGTGTAAATCTTTGCACTTTGAACAAGGAATTTTTTTTTTCTCCAGAGTAGTGGAAAGTTATTCAAGAATGTACTTTTATAAGAAATTTTAATTTTTTAAGAAACAAAAATACTATATATTCCATTGTTTACTTTTTTATTTTTTTTAATAACAAAAATCTTTTTCTGCCCTCTGAAATTATTTAAAAGCTAAATCTAGGTGAGGACGATTAAATGATAAGGCTGGATAAAGCACTTTGAGTATCGGTCAAGAATCAAATGTGACTGTTTTGTAACCAGTTTTCTTATATAGTTCCTAACGTGGCTTTGAAGATATATCTAAAATCATTTCAAAAATGCTGGAGACAATAAAAGTACTCCAAAAATAAATTGGTATGTGACTAATAAGGATGATGATCTTAAAAAACGGATCAGCATTTACTCAGACCTGTTAGTGTTATTGAGGAAAAAAATTACTCTTGTTATTTCATATTTAGATTTTTAATTTTTTCCTTTTCTGCTTTTGCCATTCTTTTCCTTCATTTTCGTTAGAAATTTAGCATGTCACCATAGTCTGCCTTTGAAAAACAGCTGTTAATGCCACTTTTTTTTTTTTTTTAGGTATTGCCTTCACAGACCTACCGGTAAGACATTTTTTTTTTAAAGCAGTTTTGCATTTTTAATTAAATGAAGTATGAAGAAACTAATACTAAGCATGTTTAGAATGCATTCTTATTGACATTAAGTTTACATGCCATATGGAGAATAGAGATCTTTCTCTAGGCACTGTTGGTGTAGACCTTCGGAAATTAAACTCCAAATTGCACTGGACACCATTGCACAAGGGAACTTTGTTGTAGCTAAAAAATAAATAAGAATTGATTATTAAAATACACTTTTTAATGTCACTCTGCATCTATTTGAAATGTTTCTTTGATATCGCTGTGCTTTTCTGCAAGTGATTGTACGGTAGTTCTAGTCATTTATTCAGTGTGTGTGGCAGGTTCTGTGCATAGATACATCATTCAAGAAAACAGGTAAAGGTTTCTCTCCTCTCGGAGTATTTAAGCTGGGAAGTTAGAAAATAAACTACATTAAAAATAAGTAAATTATAACATTTTTAAAAGTTTTGAGTACTTTTCAAAGAAAGAAAAAATAGAGCATGGGAGTACCAAACGCAGAACACGTCCTGTGCAGTTTGCTCACCTTTGCTAACGTAAGACTGGAGCAGAGACTTTTGAAGAAGTGAGAGAGTTAATTAAACGGATATGTAGATCAAGAATGTTCCAGGCAAAGGGAACAGTTAGGGGAACCATACTAAAGCAGGAGCATTTCTGGCGTGTTTGAAGTCAGGTAGAGAAACGTGAAGAAGGCAGAGGGTAGTAGGAGAAGAGTCAGAGCTATTGATGGAGGTAGGGGAGCTGTATCATCTAGACCCTGAAGACCATTGTAAGGACCTTGGCATTTACTCTGTGCATAATACAAAGGCATTGCAGAGTTTTAGTTATCATGATATGACTTTAGTTTTTAAGGATCACTGGTTGCTGGGTTGAAAAATTGACAGTAGTGCGGAGTAAGGGTAGAGGCAAGCAGAACTGAGGGGGGGCTATTGTAGAAATTCACGCAAGAGTTAGCCATGACCCACGTCACTAGAGGTATGAGAAGTGGCTCTATTAATTGTAATATGCATCACATATAACACTAGGAGGGGTGGGGACTACCAAACTATGATAGTGCTTTCTTATCACTTAGAATTTTTATTTTACATTTACCCAGTGATCTCAGGGTATTTAAATATCAATATTAATCAATATCACTTATTGCACACCTAAAAATGATGAAATAAGCATTATAAATTAAGGTGTTTCTCAAACTTCTTCATGTTCAGAGTCCAGCCTTTTAAACTACTTTTTTTAGAGTTGATGTTTATAGTTTTCTACATGATGTTGTCTTCTGTGCCATCAAGAACATTTCTTAAGAGTTCTCCATTATGTCTGGCATTTTCTTCAAACTCCTGATTGCATTGTGCAGGTTTTGGTGCTATCACTTTCTTTAATACTGTTGGAAGTTATTAACCAAAGGTTTTTTTGACAATAACCAAAATAGACTCTGATATTCCTTTCTCAGTTGGCTCATTTACTAAAATGTATTAGGGGTTGCAGTTATCCAGATGTTTCACCAGGAAAAATAATCAAGTTCCAGAGTTTTTAGTGAGCTCATTCTTTAACAAATTCATACCTGTGTAGGCAGTGACAGTTGCATCCTGACAGCTGCCTGGCTGGGTGTAAGGTGCCATTGATTATAAGACATTTTCCAGTTTCAGAGATGTTTTGAGATGACAGGAGACTCAGAGGCAGGAATAGACATCCAGTCTGTTGATTGTTAATACTCTTGAAGAAAATTTAAGAAAAACAGAAGAATTAAAGTTATAATAGAAAACAACTTCTAAGCCAAAGAATATTCAGAGTCTACAGATTAAAATTACTCACCAAGAAGCACTGTTTAATAAGTGGTGATGGTACAAGTTTTTATCTTTTTGAAAAAAGAGATATAATCTTAGGATTTTTATCTTAAACAAAAGTAAGTTCCAGATCGATTAAAAAGTTTAAATAAACAACAAACCAGACAAACAAATAAGATATTTTTTTAAAAAACCCAGCTGAGAACCAAAAGAATTTTCTGATGAATTGGATGTGAAACTGTGAGAAAGAGGATCTGATTTAAAGATTTTTGGCCCAAGGAACTGGAAGAATAGATATAGACTGGAGATGCCACTTACCGATACAGGGGCCCTATGTACATCGAGCAAGTTTCGATGGGAGAGATTTGGAGTTTAATTTTGGATAAATTAAATCAAGTTGTCAAATATGCAGTTGGCTATACAAGCCTGAAATTCAAAAGAGTGATTAGGGTTAAAATTAAAATTTGGGAGTCATTGGCATTTTTGGTGTTAAGTAAGAAGAGTCGTGAGACTGGATGAGATCAATGAAGGGCAGAGAAGAGAAATGGACCAAGGCAGAGTTCCGGCTCATGCCATTTTTGGGAAAAGAGAAGGAACGTGCATAGAGAAATTGAGAAGGAGCAATCAGTGAGATAAGAGGAAGACTAAGAATTGGGTGTCCTCAAAGTCACACGAAGGAAATATATTAAGAAGGAAGGAGTAATCAACTCTGTCAACTGTGGTACATCACGGAAGATAAGGACTGAGAATCAACCAGTGAATTTAGCAGAGTGGAGGTCACTGGTGACCTTTTCAAGAAAGTTTCAGCAGAGTGATGGAGAAATCCTGACTGAAAAAGGAGTAGAGGAAGAGGGAAATTATAGCGGATGGATAGCTTTGGAGAATTTCGACCATAGTGGGAGTAAAGAAATGGGATGTAGTAGCTGGTAGTGGAATTGGGGACAATAGATTTGTTAAATTTAGCAGGATGTTTGTTTGCTGATGAGGAAAAGTAACAAAGTGATCATACCTTTGAGTAGACAACTGGGGAAGTAATTGTGTAAGTGGAAAGGGATATGCTTTAGAGAAGAGCATCTGTGGTGAAGGTGGGGGAGGGTAGTGACGTATGAGTGCAGACGCTGGTAGATGGGTTAATGTGGTTTGGAGCCATTGCAGAGGCTTTGGTAAGACTTCATTTGGAATTGGTTAAAGGGCTTAGTAACTTTTTTGTTTTCTCTTTCTGTGGCACTAAGCAAGTAAAACCATCTTATCAGAGCGAGCAGATTTTTTGTTCATTTTTGTTCCTCATTGGTAGATAGTAGTGATCATAACTAGGCTTAGCTAGTTATAGACATGTTGACTGTTTTTGTTACCTTCTAATTATTTTTTGTTCTATTTTAGAATCACCAGTTATATTTTGCCTTGTCTTTAGTTAACCAATGGTGATATTCAGCTTTCTAACAGTGGGTAAAGTGGAGGTTATGCTGGTGGTTATGTTTCCTTTTAATATATTAGTTCTCAGAGCTCTTTATTTTTATGACTGTGAGACCTTCTGGGACTTTCACATGCAGCATATTATTCTTCTACTTAAAAAGGAAGGAAAAAGTTAGTCTTAAAGGAACCACATTCTATACTTGTGATCTCTCACTCTGCAGTTGTAGCATTAAATCCTGGTAGAGAGTATATTTACAGAACAAAAAAGTTTACCTAGACTCTGTTATACCTATTATGGAACATCGAGTGTTATACATCTTTGAAAATCTTAGATCTTCTTCAGAATAATCTTTCTTCCCCAGCTCATCTCACCAGTTTGAGAAATGTCCATCTACAAACTGACTAATTCAGTTTGAGATTCAGAAATTCCTTTTGTTATAGAAGCTAGTCTCATGCTGCTTTCTAGTTCCTTAGGCTGATTTGAAATCTAGTTTTTATAGATACATTATTTGCTTTCATTTTCATAGAAAAAATCTTTTAAATATAAAAGAATGAAACTATGCTATTGAGAATAGGAGTTTATTGTGTATATTTAGCTTTTAAATAGTATTTTAATATCTGTCTTTGTTTTTTTAACAGGGTAATAGAAATGAGATATATTTTTCTCTTCATGGAGTCTTAAATTATTTTTCCTTTTGTCTAATTCTACATAGACAGGAGTGATTTTTATGTGTATGTGTGAGAGAAACAGTTTCCTGGGAAACATTGTTTTACATAAACCAGTAATCTAGATACATGCTACAACATGGATGAACCTTGAAAACATTATGCTAAATTAAAGAAACCAGTCACAAAAGACCATATATTGTATAATTATGTTTATGCAAAATGTCCAGAATAGGCATATCTGTAGAGTCAAACTAGATTGGTGGCTGTCAGAGGTTACAGTGATTTGGGGGAGGAGGACAGGTATTGCTATTGGAGTGATGAAAATGTTGTAAAATTAGATAATGGTTATAGCTGTGTAACTCTATGACTAAACTATAAACCACTGCATTATTATATTCTACTTTTAGAAATATATATAATCTAGTAAGTTTAAAATTTTGTTATATTTATTAATATAGGTTAGCCAGTTATGTCCTTAATCCCTTTCCCTCAATTTTTTCAGTTTTAAGGTTGAGTGATATGAAAATTATAGTTACTTTTCACTGAACTCCAACTGACTTTTTCATTTTCAGTTTTTTATCACTTTCTGATTATATAGTGATATATAGTGTTTTATATGTATATGTATCTAGTGTTATATATAGGATTATAATATATAATGTTATATATTCAAATGTATATTTATAACATATATTATAAACATGTATAATATATTGAAGTAATATACAGTGCTAAATATTCAAATATTAGAAATGTTATAAATACAGAAATCCCAGCCTCTTTAGATATGATGACTGTGTTAAGTTGAGTGTATTTCCTTCCAGATCTGTTTTTAAACTTTGGTTAGCCAGTATATCTATTATTTAAATGCTTACAGAAAAGATGGGATCATAGTTTATGCACTATTCTATAGCTTGATTTCTTCATTTAGTAATATGTATTGGACATCTTTGTATACACATTTTTTACTCTTTTTTTTTGCTTGTTTTTATATCTTATTGTATGATGTACTTCCACAATTCGAATATGCACATTTTCCATATTTTAACATATATGAAATAAAGATACAACTTAGAATCTATTTTCTTTTGAGTTTATGGGCACTGATTTTGTTGTAGACATAGACTAATGGCATATCTTATAATTGGAGTCTGATCTTCAATGAATATGGTATGTAATACCACCTGTAAATGGACATTCTTCTTAATTTTTTATTGAGTGAGGTTAAGTGTCTCTTTATATTTTAACTGACTAGTAATCTTTGTCCTCCTTTGTTGTGAGAATAATTTTTATATTTGGAATAATGATCCTTTCTTACATGTGTGGCAGATTTTGGTCCTAAAAGTCCATTTGTCTCAGCCATAAGTAGAGGTGAAATATTGCCATTTGCAACAACGTGGATGGACCTTGAAATAATCATGCTAAGCGAAATAAGCCAGACAGAAAAAGTTGAAAATCACATGATATCACTTATATATGGAATATAAACCTAAAAGCAACAAATGAACAGGACAGAGACTCATGGGCACGGATAATGGACTAGTGGTTTACAAAAGGGAGAGGGGTAGGATAAGGTAGATGGAGGGGGGAATTTAAATCATTTCTTCAATTAAAAAAATATAATTAATTAAAAAAAATAAAAAAAATAAAAGTCCGTTTGTCTTGATGTTTACGGTATGACATATCTTGTCACAGGGAAGTTTTAAACTTTTTATAGCACATTTTTATCAGAATATTCATGAATGTTGATTTTCTTTTATCATGTTGATGTGAGTTATTTTAAAGTATGTCAGTGTTTTGTAATAGATTTTACTGGGAAGTATACTGTGCTAGAAGTATTGAGACATGAGTTTTTTCCTTTATCATTGACAAGCTGTGTGTTTTTGGATAAATCCCTTAAACTCTTCAGGTCTCACTTTTCTCATTGGTGAAATGAGGAGGTATTGTAATAAGTATCTCACTTGTCTTTGGCTTAAAATTCTATTAACTTGCTAGTTTTGTTGATTATTAAGAATCAGTGCATTTAGGTACATTGCATTATCATTTTTTCCCTAATCCAGTGCAAATGGATTTCTCAATATTTTATCATAGTACTACTCTTTTTGTGTCTGATTTTGGTTGCTTGGTTTTTACCAGTTTTTTAAAAATACATCCTCTTAGCTTTTTGCTGTAAAATCTATTTAATCATCTTAATTTACACACAAATTATTCTCTCTTCATCTTTACCTAATTTTGTACTGAAAACACTTGTGATAACCATTAAAGCAAAGAAATAAGGCATAAATACAGAGAATGAACATGAAGTAGGAATTGGTGTTCCAGGAAGAAAAACTGAGCTTAGAATTGGTGGGATCTGTTTCAGTCCCACCTCTCCCCCTACCCCAATCCTCAATTTCTATATTTTTTGTAATGCAAATAATAATTATTTCACAGAACTATTATGATGATTAAACCCTGACATTTAGTAGGCATTCAGTAACTCATTCCCCCTTTAAATGTAGCAATTAGCGTTAGAGCCAAAAGAACTCCAGTATTTTTTGTGTAGTTGAAGTTCTTAAACTTGATTGTTTATCCTCAGAATCTTGGAATATATCTAAATGCATTTCTTTATAAATTTGAATATTTAAATCCATCCTTTTCCTCTCCTGAAATGTGTACATTTGAGTCTTTCATTTTTATATAGAGAATCCCCACTCTTAATGACATTGTGTTTTGCTTATAATTATAACCATCCCTTTTTTAAAGGCATCCCAAATGTACAGATAAGTGAAATTAGTAAACTTAAAATAATACATGCCCAGTTAGGATTGTAGTTCTATGATAACTAGCTTAGACACATGCAGTTTCTAGAAATGTATCACATATATCATGTATAAGTAAGGATAAACCTGAGTTATGTGTTTTTACTTGAATCTCTGTAGCTACAATATGGCATATTCTTAAGAGCAAGAATTGTGTCTTCATTTATTAGTATATTTTTCACATGGTCTCTAAATAAAGTAGGTAGCTTAAGTTGTTTCCTATTTCTTCTTGATGATTAGGTTACATGTGATATTTTTCAACTTACATACATTGTATTTTAGATCATTTGCTTTAGTCTTTACTAGTTTTGGATTGAGATTTTAAAATATTCATGAAGTAAACTTGTACTTCTTTTACTTTAAAGGTAGCATTTGAAAGAATGAATAAGTCTTTTAACATAAAAGGGATAGATACTTAGTGAAATGTGTTATCTTACAGCCAAATTTGTATCCTACTGTTGGGCTCCAGACACCAGGAGAAGTCGTGGATGCCAATTTTGGGCAACATCCTTTTGTATTTGATATAGAAGACTACATGCGGGAGTGGAGAACCAAAATACAGGCACAGATAGACCGGTTTCCTGTTGGAGATCGAGAAGGAGAATGGCAGACCATGATACAAAAGTAAGTCAATTTGAATTTGCATTATTCAAAAGAAAATTTTTATAAAACATTTTATTCTTTTGGTACAAAAGAATATTTGTCAAAGCCTTTTAATCTACTAATTTATATCCTAATCTTAATGTATCGATTACATTTTAATGTTTTAAAAGTAACTCACTTTATATAAACAATTAAAAATAATGTTTGATTTAGTGACGCACATACAGAATTATATTTTAGTCTGACTGATTAATTTGATAGAGAAAATAAAGTGACACTAGATCACAGGTTAGGGTAATTAATTTGCTATCCTTAGTAATAGGGTTTAATGATTTCCATAGGTTACATGATTCAGCTGTTAATAGTACCAATGCAAAAGATAAATGCAGAAAGATAATTTAGATTGTATAATTCAGGATCTTGTTTTTGGACGTGACCCTGACTATGCTGTTTAGCAGTGGTTGAAATATTTATGGGGAAAAAGAATTAAGAATAAGCATCAGAATAATGGTATAGTTTATATACTGGAATATAGACTCAATATGAACATTTCACCTTCAGGATTTGGCTAAATTTTTCCAGAGAATGAGTTACCTTCTAAGAATAATATCGACCTTTTTTTTTGCTTTTTAGGATCTATTTTTTGCTAAATATATATCATACAGATTCAGGAAGGTTGTAATTGCCTTTATTCTAAATAAAAAAGTATGACCAAAAGCTTCTAGCTTAAGAAATTTTTAAAAATCTAATTATTTTTAATGCCATTTACTTGTGTGTGCTGTTATTAGACATCTAGGAGGACATAAGGGAATGAAGACCAATGAACAGTGAATATGGAGTTAGGATTCCTAAATGCAGATAAATACTTAGGATCCAGTAATAACAGTGATGGAGGATGGGCAGCAGCAGAGCACACAATGGGTGTCAATAAAAGTACTATAAGATGAATAGCCTCTATCTCCACTAATCCTTTACTAAAATTTTTCATTTTTTTTTTTTTTTTTTATTAAGGAGCTTTTTATGAAAAAGTAGAATTTTATTATGGAGGTCAGCAGGAAAGTATAATTCCTATGACAGTCAACATTTTAGGCTATACCTTACCTTTGCCGAAAGGCTAGAGATGACAGACACCTGGATGTAATTTTTGAATGGTAATTCTTGAAGCTTAAAATAGTATAGACTTAAAAATTAAATACCAGTAAGTTTAATCACTTTTACTACTATACTCTAACTCAAGAAAATAGCACAGGCTTTTAGATACCATCAGTGTGATACAATTCATCTTAAATGTCTTTGTAACTGCTTTGAACAATCTTAATTTTACAAATCTAAGCAAGCTTTGTGTGTATATTTTTTGGAGAAGATAATTAATGATTAGAAGATATGATGATTCTGAAAGCATTTTCTTCCCTAGAGCTATAATCTGGTATTACAGAGATTCAACACTAGTATTTTTGTCCAGCACAGTTGAAAGAATAGTGCACCCTGACTCAGAGTCTCATAGTAGTCATGAGTTAGAGCCAGCGTGGCTTGCTTTTTTGGGGTAACATCTCTTTGATGCTTTAAAAATGGTTGCCACCGAGCATCATGCCAGGATAGTAATAGAGGGAACATTATTTATCTTAATCCTATAGCCAGAGTTCAGTGAGGATCCCCACCCCCTACCCCATGCTTCACAAAATTGACACTTACCATGACCTCCTGGAAAGTTTGTTTTAAAAAGTTCTTTACTACCCGCTTAAATGAATTTGAACAATTAGATGAAATAAAATGAAAAATCTGTTTTTTAGAGATTTTCTTCCCTGCCCCTTTTCTTGAACCACAACTTCCCACTATTTTTTAACAGGCTCTTAGTAGTGCCAGATAGAGGTAGGTTTAAAAGTTGAAGATTTGGATATGTTGATTAGTTGGGTTAATATTGCTGAGTCAGCAATTTTCTTTTCTTTTTTTTTTTTTTTTTTGTGGCTAGATGTAAATATGTATTTTGACCACTTGGTGGCTTTTAAAAAAATAAATTTGTTCCTTTAAAGTGTGTCACTTACATGTAAATCATATTTGAGTGATTAATCTGTGTATAACCATACTAATTGATTTAGACTAGAAGGCCAGCTTCCTATTGATTATTATTATCACCCTCATAGATTTTTTCTGGAAGATCTCTTTCCAATTCACTTTAGTATTTCTTGTGTTCACACCTTATGATCCCATTTAATGTAACTGATGAGTAAAGAAAGGGGTTGAACTCTGGAACACAAAGAGTTAATCTGTTATTTTAAATTTGTTTTATTTTACAAAATGCCAGCACTTTACTGGGATAAGTCAGATGATAAATGTGAAACAAATTATGATTAGTAGGATTGAATATAAGGATGGGACATAATAGGAAAGGACCGGGAGTATAAATTGTACTATGAAGCATGTATTCTCTTGACTAAAAATTGTGTTTCTTCTTTTTAAGAATGGTTTCATCTTATTTAGTCCACCATGGGTACTGTGCCACAGCAGAGGCCTTTGCCAGATCTACAGACCAGACTGTCCTAGAAGAATTAGCTTCCATTAAGAATAGACAAAGTAAGGACCCTATGGTGCATGGCTAACACTTGTTTTCAGATTATAGGTTTGGTTATATTGATTTATAGAAATTTTATTTTCAAATTAGAAACTTTTCAAATAGATTAATTTAAAATTGATGGCTCTGAAATTTATTTTTATTGACATTTTCGAAGATTACCTTTTAATAGTTTATGAAAGTACTTTTTTAAAATTCACATAGGATTTTGTTAGTGTTCTGGATATAAAATTATATAATTTTGGAGAAATATTTGTAAGAAAGCTTTACCATTTTTTCTCAAAAACATTTTCTTGATTGCATGTGTATGTCTGCTCCTCATTCCTTTGGGAGCAAGAATACATCCATAGCATGCTACATTTAAAAAGGAGTTCTCAGGGCTGCCAACCTTACAGTAGAAGTGGAATAATAGTATATTTCTCCTACATAAAACAACAACAAAAAAAATGTTTTCTTGAGCTTTCAGGAAATAAACATTTGATAAAATGTTTTTTAATTGATAAAGTTGTCCCGTGATTAGATGTTAGTGGAGGTAATAAGCGAAAGAAATTTAAATATCTTTGCATTTAAATTGCTATCTGAATTTAAGATAGTACTGTGTTAAGCATTTATTGCTTAGGTCCTAGTGCTTGTGGCCAGAGCCGTAGGGCCTATTCCAAAAAGTGTAAGTCACCATGATAACTGTTCCATAGTTAGACATTCTAAAATTTCTACAGTTAGCCCATCTGGGAGGGTATGACTTAATAAAAGTATAGGCATAAAAACAGAACATGATGGATGAAATCATGATGGATGAAAACAAAAATTTTTATAGTTCAGACTGCTGTAACAACACTGACCGCATTGTGTTGTAGCTATTGTATGCCTGTCTATCTTTCTGACTATGTTAAAGCTCTGGTGAACAGATGATCATTTGCTTTTTGTATCCTCATCATCTAATTTAACAAATATCTAACACAGAGAATGCTCAGTGACTGTTGAATTCAGATCTCAAAGTCTAGCATTCTTTTAGTACCAGGTTCAAAAGGTCATCATGTTTGATAAGACATTTTTAATATTATTTCTTTAATGTTCCTTATGGGCTTTTTTAAAAACTGCTTTATCAAGGTGTGATTGACATATTAAAAGCTATACATATTTAGCGAATATAGTTCGATAAGTTTGGAGATCAGTATATATCTTTGAAACCATCAACACTGTGTATGCCATAAATATATCCATCTTTTTAATCTTAGTGTTTAATACTTTAGTATTGCTTTTAACAGGTGTTTTTTCTATATTACTTGTATGAGTGATCATTTTTGACTTTTTAAAATAGTTTATGAAAGTTTGTTTTTCTAATTTTTTGTCTGAAATTTTTCCTCAATCACCTAATAGAAACTTTGATTCTAGAAAAAGAAATTAATCACAATAATGCACTTAAAAATATTTTACTAAGTCTTTCTTTGTTAAGAGTCTACTAAGTTTACGTTTCTACTCTTAAAAAATTAATCTTTTCCTTTCTTTTTCTAATTAGGAATTCAGAAATTGGTGTTAGCAGGAAGAATGGGAGAAGCCATTGAAACAACACAGCAGTTATACCCAAGTTTACTTGAAAGAAATCCTAATCTTCTTTTCACATTAAAGTGAGTTTGTTTAATAAAATATATTTATTGTATATATGTATGTTATATGTAACCAAAATTATTTCCATGTTTAATTTTTGTTTTACCTTGTTTCAAATATTTACATATAATTTTGTAATATAGCACATTTCAGTAACAGGTTATAAAAACACTTGCATTGAAGACGACAAGCAGATGGCATCTTTTGCTGTGTGTTTGTTCTTCTGTCTTTATGTTTCAAAATGTGAAAATCTTATTTAGAAGGTGAGAATCCATTTTTCCTTCTGCAAAATACCTTATAGTAAGTCTGTAACAGTTTTAAAAACCGTGGTAAATATACATAACATAAAACTTGCCATTTTTACACATAACAGTTCAGTAGTATTAAATACATTCACGTTATTTTGTATCCATCACCAACTGTCTATCTCCACAACCTTTTTCATCTTCCCAAATGAAAACTTGGTACCGGTTAAACACTAACTCCTCATTATTCCTCCCACGACCTCCTGGCAACCACCATTCTATTTTCTGTTTCTGAATTTGAATTTGACTATTCTAGGTACCTCATATTAATGGAATCAAAATATTTGTCCTTTGTAAAGTGGCTTATTTCCCTTAGCATAATGTCCTCTGAATTTATCCATTTTGTAGCACATGTCAGAATCTCCACTTCCTTTTGAAAGCTGAATGCTATTCCACTGTATGTATATATCACATTTTGTGTATCTACTCATCTATCAATACACATTTGAGTTGCTTCCACTTTGGGATTTTGTGAATAATGCTGCTATGAATAAGGGTGTAGTAGAAATATCTGCTGGAGTCCCATCATGTTCTTATGTACTATTTGATTTGTTACCAAATGCAAATATTATTTTGATTAAATTGTTCTTAGCTTAAAAAAGGAATTTATTTTGATTTTATTACAGATTTTCATTTTCTTAGTAAATCTTGATTAAAGGAGATGTAGTGTCTTTTGCATTATAGTCTCATTGTTCTGGAAAATCTTAAATTCATTCTAAGTAGTGCAGTATATAAAACCTATTTAGTATTTTTAGCATACTAAGAGCCAAAGAAAGTTATTGATAAATGCAAGTTCTTAAAATGTCTCCTTTCAGAAATCTTTTGCTATTTAATAAATAAACAGCTATTTGAAGATATCTAAGTAAATTTCTTTTTTTCTTTTTTAGAGTACGTCAGTTTATAGAAATGGTGAATGGTACAGATAGTGAAGTACGATGTTTGGGAGGCCGAAGTCCAAAATCTCAAGACAGTTATCCTGTTAGTCCTCGACCGTTTAGTAGTCCAAGTATGAGCCCCAGCCATGGAATGAATATCCACAATTTAGCATCAGGCAAAGGAAGTACTGCACATTTTTCTGGTGAGATTCACTCTTAATGGCATTATTTTTACATTTTTATCCTTCTTTATATTTTTGTACCAAAATAAAAATTTTTTAAATCTAGATATATCTGTGTAGCTGTTTTGCACATGTGTATACTTGATCTCAGGATGTTATGGAACAGAATTTGTAGGTGGATCAGATTCGTGTATTTTTAGTACCAGGAGCTTGAGTTGTTTCTGAGAATAGGTTATTCATAAATGAAAGCCAACTTTCGAGTTGTCTCTAGAAATTAAATCATAGATATCTGGTAATGAAAAGGTAATTGTGTGTTGTAATAAAGTATAAGTGTAAAGGTGGTGGTGATGTGGCTGTGATGGCTTATGCCACCAGTCACCAAATCTAGCTGGGCTGCCAGCTATCTCATTCTTTCTCGGCCAAGCTTCGTTTTCTCCTATCCCTTTTATGGCTCACTAGCCTTAGTCTCCCAGGCTTTTGGTATTCCCTTAATTAGAATTCTCTCCTTTCCTGGTTTTAATGACATCACTTCTACAAGTTTATTTCTGATCTTTAAGTCTTTTTTCTTTGTTTGTCTCTTTCATTTTGTTTTCTCCCCAAGGTGTTATATTTCCTCTGTATATTTAACTTTCTAAAATGGAAGTTAAATATTGTTTCTCGTCCTTTATAGAGTAACACCTTTGCTTTTTCTCACTCAGCATATACCTTTCTGCATTACTACCACTCTATTTACAGCATCATCCTGTATAATATAGATGATTCTCATGTTTGTATCCTTAGCCACCACCCCTTTTGAATATCATAGTCATTTCAGGCTTAGACAAATTCTTAACCTCAGTATATTCATATGTAGAATGGAGGTGATGATAATACTACCCTCATAGGGGGTTGTGAGAATTAAATGAGATCTATAATCTAGCTTTTGGTAAATGTTAGAGGAGGCAATAATTACAGCCTACAATTCAGTGTACTTATATCCTTTCAAAGAAATTAGTCATTTGTTTACTCTTAAGTCTGTCAACAGTCCTATATTATTAAAGTTTTAAATACAAAAATCAGAATATGGATACATTATTTATAAACTAATAATAAATTAGTGTTTGTTTATATTTTCATGAACTGTCTTTTTTCCTTTTTTTCAGGTTTTGAAAGTTGTAGTAATGGTGTAATATCAAATAAAGCACATCAGTCATATTGCCATAGTAAACACCAGTCATCCAATTTGAATGTACCAGAATTGAACAGTATAAATATGTCAAGATCACAGCAAGTTAATAACTTCACCAGGTAAGTGATTTCCCTATCTTTTGCATTATGGTAAACAACTTAATTACAGGTGTCATCATTTTTAAAGATTTGGAAAAATTGAGTTATATGGCCCATGATGGAGGTCTGGGAATTCCCAAACCCCCAGAGAATAAAAGGGTAGGGAATAAGTTCCCCAGAGCTTTTCAGTCTCCCAGTAATGCACATAAGCTCTTTCGTTTGTTCTTTCCTCTTACTCTCCATTCTCTCTTCCCTCTAATGGTGTTATAAGGCCAAATCCAGTCTTCCTATCCCCAGAGACCTATACAGATGATGACATAAATGTCATTTGTTATGTTTCCAAGTTAAGTCACAGTAGCGTAGTTAACCTCTAGTATTAACATATGAAATGTTTATAACTATTTTTTCTCTGTGCATTTTTTGACGTAAATATGTAGAATGTTTCCTGAGTTTCAAATAACTAACTTTACAAAGACTTTCTGAGATCCTATCTTTAAATAGCTGGAATATAGATGTGGTTAAGTCATTCAGTAAACTCAGAGCATGAGGCTAGTCTTAAGGACTTGTTGGATGTCAAACAGTCTGCTAGGCAGGAAGAATGCCTCTTCTGACTTCAAAGAGCTTTGAGAGAAGAGATGTCTGTATCACGGTACCATGACATACTCAGGTTTAATGTTCATGAAACCTAAAGGTTCCTGAAGTGTAATCATTTGAATAGTAGTGTGTGAAAGCAAGTTCTTATGACTTCAACTTGTCCAAATCATCCAGCGTCTGAATCTTAATTTGGTTCAGGACTAGTAGGATGATAATTCTTTTTTCATAAAAATAATGGATAAATTTTATCAATTCGAGGTTGTTTTGGTCTTTTAACCTGAATTGGTCACACTGCATTTGAGGGGGATGTTCATCACTGCAGAACTTTCTCAGGAAAGGAAAGGGAACCTAACTTTTAGCATGGAATCTTAATGGAAATACTCTGGAGAAAGGAGTATATATATAAGTCAGTGTTTGAAAATTTGGAAATTTGTCAGAATTTCCAGGTTATGTATCGCAAGTGACAAAAATTTACTGAACTAATTGTATCTTGTGGTATTAGTTATAATGGAAGTCCACAGAAGTGGTATGAAAAGAACAGAAAAAGTGACTGTCTTTTGTTGAGGAGGTCAGGGTAGTCTTTCATGATGGAGATGACATAGAAGATATAAAATTAGAATATTGTAGGAATGTGTATTTGGAAATTTAAAAAGTTAAGCCTTTAGTACTTATCATACTTTATGGTACTTTAATACTTTATTGTTGATAGAGAATTCTGCCATTTTTTGAGGGTAGGATTGCAGTTACTTCATGGATTTTTCTCTTAAATACTATGCTCATGGCAGGAAGTTGCTAAAGGGGGACCTATTATTATCCGAGTTCAGAGAAGCAAGCTTAACGGAAGGAGTTGATGACACAGCATACTCCTTTGCAGTATAGAAGGAGAAGAAAGTAAGCTTTTAAATTCCTTAAACTGTTAAACAGTAACAGTTATTTTATAGTTGACAATGGCTTTACTTAAAACAATACTGTGAAGTAGGCAAAGATGGCATTAACAATTAAAACCATTTTACAGATGTAGAGCTGATTACTAGAAAAGTAAATGGCTTTTTTTAAAGTCAATAATTAGCAGCTAGTAAGTTGCAGAACTGAGACTACTTACCAGGATTTCTGACTTCCAGACTTGTGTTTTTTCCATTATACTTCTCTCCATCCAAAATCCTCTTCTCCTGACTCTCCATTTTCACCTTCACGTCTGTTCAAGTTCAGATATTACCCAGGATGTTTTTCTTAATTTGCATCCCTACCAAATGTTGTATCACTCCTTGTGATTAACTCTTATCATAGTACTGATCCTCTGTAATATAATAACTTGATTAGCTTTTAATAGGTTGTTTGCTCCTAGATGGCAGAGGCTCTTGAATGTGTGTTGAATGAAAGAATCCCTTTCAACTGGGGATTCTTTCATTTCATTTATATATAAATACTAAATATTATATTGAATTGTCAAAAAAAGGTTTAGTGTATTATTAAAATCACTAAAAGCTACGATTTTAGGGGTTTCCATTAAATTAAACATAATTTTTAAAGTTTGATTTTTCTTATCAATTCTCAAAGTTTGTCAAGATAATAAACAAGCTTTTCTGACTGGGGGAGTCCTAGGGCCATTGCCCCCTTCTTCCTAGATCTTTCTCTGTCTTTTTCCAGAATAGGTTTTACTGATAGAAGTGTGTTTGCCCCTGCGCACCCACACACACGCTTAAACTCATACAATAAAAACTCACCCCAGCTTGTTAACCAGTGGCTACCTCTGGTGGCATTATGCATAGAGTGCTTTTCGTTCATCTATATTCAGTGTTCTTTTTTTCTACAAATAAATACACATTGCTTTTTTAATGAGAAAAGATAATTTAATTAAATATTTTCAAACCATTTGCATCAAATATTTCCTTCTGAGTGCTGTATAATCTTTACCTGGGTTGTCATAGGAGAATCTTAAAGATTAGAATGGGGATGATCTGAAGGGCCTCCATCGACAACTTCAGTATGTGCAGGTACAATTATCGGCACATTCATTCAGTAAATGTGAAATGAGTGAAAATTGGAAACACCCTAAATATTTGGCAATACTTTGTAATCTTTAGCCAATAAGAAAGCCTGTGAGAGAAAAATAGTGTTGGGTGCTAGAAAGGTCAGGGAGGACGAGACTGAGTAGTTTTTAAGATTATTTACCTTTGAAAGAGGGTCGGTCTATTTTTAAGTAGTGAGGACAAATGCCAAAACGTCAAGACTGTTAAAGAAAAAGTAGTCTAGAAGTGAGTTGAACGTGAGGACGGAAAGAAGGTGAAGTGGGCTCCAGGAGTAGTTTGTTTGGAGAGTGAGGTTTTTTTTGCCCCTACTTGCTAGAGATGAATGCTGGGACGAGGGTGGTGGGTTCTAGGGCAATAGTCGATTAACAAAGAATGAAGTGCAGATCTAAGTTTGACAAATAGTGGGAAGTATGTGCCGAAGTATGATTTCTCCATATTGACATAAAGTTATGAAACCACTACATTTTTAGTACATGTGTATTTTCTCCCTTATCTCCTCCAGGAGTACAAATTTGTTAGAAGTCAGTGATATATTTAGCTTTGAATGCATTCAAGATTTAACTAAATAACTTTTTTTGCAGATTACTGTTGCATTATGAAGTCAGTTTATAAGTAGGCTATGTAGTCGAGTAGTAATTTATATTAAACTAAGCTGCAAGTATACGATTTCTAAAATTAGGTTTGTTTTTTCGTTTTCAGTAATGATGTAGACATGGAAACAGATCACTACTCCAATGGAGTTGGAGAAACTTCATCCAATGGTTTCCTAAATGGTAGCTCTAAACATGACCACGAAATGGAAGATTGTGACACCGAAATGGGTCTGCAGTGATATTTCTTACATTTTTAATAAAAAATGATGACTACAAGGTTATGTTTTTACTTGTACTGATTCACAGCTGATGAGCATAAATCAGTTTAAAGATGTATGTGCTATTGGATTTGACAGTAATATACATTACTTAAACTTTTGTAGGAGTGAGTTGCTAGACAGCAAAGTTAGTTTTCTGTACTTTCTCAAGTGCTACATAGTTTTCTTTGCTAAACTGTTTTGGCTCAACTTCAGTGCTGTCATTAGTGTAGCAGTACCAACTTAACTAGTGTTAAATATCCTTTAGGATATTTAAGGCTGGAGATAGGAAAAATTTTTACACTTATTTCACTATAGCCAGTAAAGGCTAAATGGGTAGAGATGATTTTATAAATTTTAATCGAACAATTTCTAAAATTTATTTAATGTGAATATATGTGACTATGCACAGTTCAGTGCCTGGCACATAGTAGGTGCTTAAGTATGACTCACCCTGCCACCCCACCAAAGAAACCAAAATTAAGTGGCATGCTTCATTTTATTTTGTTGACTTGTATAGTAAATTGTACCATAGAGTTAAACTGTCAGCAAACTTTCTAATCAATTAGAAAGTGAAAATTATTGAAGCTTATAAATTCTTGTCAGAATTCCTTGGCAACATTAGATTTCTTAGTATTTTGAGGTTAAAGGTATTTTTTCAAATTGCTAAGAGTATAATTAAGAAACTACTTTATCAATGCAAAGTTCTTTATTACTTATACAACTACTTTGTCGAGGATTATGTGTTCTAATGTATAATTCACTTTTTCAAGCAAGGAATATGAGTAAAAGGTAGCCTAGTTTTATTCTCTCAGATATCATAAATCTCAGTGTCTTTTGAAAGAGTAATTTAAGCATAGTGATTGTGAGCAAAAGTTCTAGAGCCAGATTATCTGGATTCAGGTTCTGCAACTGACACTAGCTGTGTAACCTTGGACAAGTTACTTAAAAGCTCTGTGCCTCAGTTTCTTCATCTGTAAAATGAGTATTATAATAACTGCCTCATAAGTCATTGTGAAAATTAACTAATCTGTGAAAAGCTAATAGCACAAAGTAAGTGCTTAATAATTATTAACTCATTAGTGATTTGTGTTATTACTAATTATTTAAATGGTTACATTATTGATCAGTGATTATTGTCAACCAAGTTCTATAAAATTATTTTCTAAAAGTATTTTTCTAAAAGTAGTATAATCCTTTTTTATTAGTATAATATGGTGTCTTCTGTGTTTTTATTGGAATCATTTAGATGCTCTTAGCTTCCAAAAATCATTTTATTGTGTTTCTATTCTGTGTCAGTTAAAGTAGCCCAAGAGGCAGTTACTTTTTTTTTTCTTAATGTTACTTAATATAGTTTTAGAGAATTGTGCTTATTAACTTTTCATAAAATTTTCCCTGACATAGGTACATCCTAACACTGTGAGAGGTTGTCACCTGACTTTCAACTGCATGCTAGATTTTGGATCCTAGACTCTTGAGACCTAGATAAAACATACTTTTTAGCTGCAAAATTCCATATTAAATTAAAAGTAAATCTGCATATTTAGAGAAAATATTAGGTAATAGTCCCTAAATGAAATGTACAAAATGTTATAAGCAATTTACGTTCATTTCTCCATTGCACTCCATTCAGTAGGTAATAAAATACTTGTTTGTTTTGCTTACAGAGGTTGATTCAAGCCAGTTAAGACGCCAGTTGTGTGGAGGAAGTCAAGCCGCCATAGAAAGAATGATTCACTTTGGAAGAGAGCTGCAGGCCATGAGTGAACAGTTGAGGAGAGAATGTGGCAAGAACACAGCAAATAAAAAAATGTTGAAGGTAAATTTTGTTTTCCCTTGAAAAATTATAAAGGAATTAAAATGTAGTTTTGTAAAACATTGAGCAGTGCTAGAAGTTCTTGTTGGGGTACTTGGACATAAACTCCTCCCCGGCTTGCTGCCCATTTGAGAGTGAAAGTGTTCCATGGGGTTGGGCAGCTCTGCTCTGCTGGGAAGAACACTGGACTTCAAGTGAAAAATATGGATTCTGTCCCAGTTCTGCGACCTGTCAGCATTGTGTGCACTTTCTCAACTTTCTTAGTTTTCTCAGCAGTAAAATTGGCAGTTATTAGGAAAAATGTGAGTGTGCTAATAAAACTAAATTTGAGATTTTTTTGTTAGTAAACATTTTTTCAGGGTTGTAGCAAATTGGATGTATAATACATGGTTTTCATTTTGATAATGATTGGTGAAGAATTTGAGTCATCCTTGAAGCCAGAATAGTTAATACATTTTTACATTTTTAGTTTTTTTCTGGATTGATGATTATGATAGCGAGTTAGATGGATCAATTTAAACAGTTTAGTAAGTTAGCCACAATTTTGTGTATCAGTTGAAGATGGAGTTTTCCCTTACCTTAAGTCAGCATTGAAATTACTTGTAGAGATGTTATCACTCTTAATTTTTTTTTCATACTCAAGAAAGCAAAAATAATATCTTAGTATTATTATGAATATAGTTTCGACTTTACAAAGCCCCCTGAAAGAGTCTTGGACCCAGGTGTCCCTGGACTGTACTTTGAGAACTGTTGTTTGAGGGGATATTTGGGAATATGAAATGTTTTTAAGAATTCATAGACTTCTTACAGCAGGTCATCTATTTTCTTGTTAAAACTTTATGCTAACTGAGCATGATGAAGGAATGTGTGATTTATGTTATGCCTGTGAAAATTTAAGATTTCACTCAATCAGCTTACTGTCTTTGATTTTAATTTACATGAAGCTCAGAAAATGGCATTACATGGCCTATTCTCAAAGATATTTCTTGATTACATATTGAATTATGTGAAAGTGTAATTTCATCTTCTTCATCTAAAGAATGTAGATGGCTTTGATTTTACATCTGACTTCTAAGCAAATGCCAACTGCTTTAAGCGACTCCATTAATATTCTGAGCTGCTTCCTTCCCATTCCCCAAACTTTTCTTGATCCAGATAGAGATGAATAACTGATCTAACTTGGAAATATCTAAAGAATAAGGTTGGAGAATTTGAGGGCAACATGAAGAATAAATGTTTTCTTTCCGTAGTTGGGAAGGTTTAAAAACTATTCCTTTTCCTTTTACTCATTTCAAGTCACACATGGTTGTAGTGGGTTTTTTTTTTTTCTTCTGGATTTATATAAACCTCTGAATCATATATACATACATAGAAAGAGACTGATTTGGTTAAAGTTGAAGGTAAGATGTAGCTAAATGCTTTACCGTAAGGTACACGTACATTTTGCTTTCTGTCAGTCATGGGATAACTGCATATTGCAGCCCATTAGAGCAGCCCACCTGTGGTAAAATGGTAGGAAGTTCCTGCATCAGCCCACAGTTTCTCTTAACCTTTTCTGTAGTTTTTTCAGTCTTCCTTTCTTCTTTCCCTGTTGTCTTTTTGTTCGTTACCTGCCTGAGTCTGCCAGTAGCTCTCAAGAGAACTACCTGACTTTGTTCAGCAGTTGTTTATTGAACCTCTGTAATGTTGCAAGGCACTACTGTGGGCACTGCTGAGAGTCAAATACAGATGAGCAGCCCCAGCCAACAAGGAGCTTTAACTCTAGTAATCGAAACAGAAACAAAGCCATTTAGACTCACCCTGTTTAGAAACTGCTATAGTTTTTAAGCCAGAGATAAGTACAGTTTGAGAATCATACTTAAATAATGTCACATTTCCTTCCGAAAATTATTCCCACTGCAGTTATTTTTTAAAATAAAAAGTAACCCATAATGCCATATTTCACAGATAGTTTCAGTTTTATGCTTTAAATCCCATATGCATATATATTTTTTACCTAGTTAGTAATTTTGGTTATCCTATTTTGTATTGTTTTATCATAAAAAATTTATTTCCAGTCTTTATGCATTATTTACAATTATTTTTAAAAGGCTACATTATATTGTGCTTCTGTATCAGTTTTAAGAAGCACTGTTCTCATTAGTTTTGCCTTTATTCAAATGCTTTAGTGAACACTTTTATACATATATCTTTGTTTCTTAAAATTATTCTACTGAGATAAAGTCCTGATTGAATCAAAGAATATATTTACTGTGGCTCTTGCTACATATTGATATAGTATTGCTTTCCAGAAACCTACCAATTTAGCAGTAGTAGTACGGTGGCATTGCTACCTTAATTGCATTCCTTTGGTTACCATTACCAATTAAGTTTTTACAGCAGGATATAACATTAATGTTGCTTTGTTGATTTCATTCCCTTTTAAAGAAAACAATTTCTCCATATTTGCTACTGAGAACTTGATGCTGTAAACTTTTTTAAAAAGGTTTTATTAGTTTTCTTGCTTATAGCTTCACTATACTTCCAAGCTGTTTCATAGTATTGCTGTGTGATCCTTCTATAATCAAGTCTAATCCTTATCACTCCTGTATTTAAAGCTCCATTCCCTTATTGGCAAAAAATTCAAGCTTTTCAGTGTGGCTTTGGAGGCATTTTAGGATCTAACCCCTTACCTTTGGTTCCATCCATGCCTTTTTCTCAGCCTCAGTATCCATGTAGCTTGAGCCTATTTCTGTAATTGTGTCATGTGACAATACACTGTACCTTATTAGCAATACACTGTATGTTATATATTTACATGGCTCTCTTCCCCACAAGATTATCTGAGTTCTTGAAACAGTGACTAGGTCCTGGTAATTGCTGTATCCTCAGTTGTTTGGCTGCTCTGTCCAATAAATATTTGTTCAATTATACTGAAAATATGAGAGAAATTTAGACCTTTTTCCTTTTAATATTTAGATAATTATAAAGAACTGCATCTTATTAAAAGAAGTACAGTACTAGCTTGTGATCTTAACCTCTTATTGCCTCAGTTTCCATCTCTGTATGATGGGCATGATAGTATCCACCTTGTATGGTTATTGTGAGGATTAAGTGAGGTGATCCACATTAGTGCTTGAAACACACAGTACTTGCCTCACACAGTACTAGTGCATGACAAATTACTACCATCATTTTTATGTTTTTGTTTTAAATACTAGAAAATGTAAATAGAAAAACAGAAGAATGGTCTTAAGATGTGGGACATTTCACCTTTTCGGTGGAAGCATGTCTGGATATATAGACTCAAGAGGATAGTTTTTTGCTTAAAGTTTTTATTTACCAATTATTCCTTGAACAGTTCTGTAGCATGTCTTTTTAAAAATTTTATCTGTAGTATGGGGATGATACCTCTTTAGATGATTGTGGGGTAAATTAAGTCTTGAGCAAAGCTTAGTCTTTAGAAGTAATGTGATCGATTATAGAGTTAGTTTCACAGTATATAGAATATTAATATTCTTTCCATCAATAAATTTGAATCATGGGCAACCAGGAAATAAAAACTGGTAGGTTTGTGGGATGCAAAAAGTATCTTAAAAACTTGAGAATAGGTCTTGTGTCAGCAGGTGTATGAAGCTTCTTCCTTGTACCCAGCACGTACGAATAGCTGGTGATTCAAAATAGTACAATAAGTAATTTTTTAATCTTCATAGAACTTTCAGTATAATATTTTGGTCAAGAAGTCTGATGTGAATGAAATACTTAGCGGTATAAGAGACTGGAGGAGCCACATGTGTTTGTTTAGAGGCACATGTATTCCCTGTCTGGTAGCCTCGGACTGGCTGCACAGCTTTGCTTTACAGGCAGTTCTTCTCTTATCTGCACAATGTGGAAGGCTAGTTTGGGTGAGAAAGGACACAAGAATAGTGGACCAGGACGACTTTCCCCCACCTCTGCTCTCAGAACAGTAGTACCTAAGAGATAGTATTCTTTAGGAATTTCAGTCTTCCACATGTCTGTAATTAGCATTTTGAAAGTTTTCTTACTGAATTCACTGATTTACAATTTTCTCAGTACCTCTCCACATATGCTTTCTGAATTGGGAAGGTGTCCTGTATCTTAACTTTATTTGTATCTATATTATAATATTACTCCAGATTAGGGAATTGACTTTTGGCATAATAAGACATTTATTGAAAGATTAGAATGAACCGACAGTGCTAATTTCATTTAGCTCAGTTAGTTCTCATATGACTGTGAAATATGACCTCTTATAATCCTCATTATATAAATGATGAAACTGACAGAGAGGTCATTACTTGGCACAGGCCACACTGGTGATGCGTACTGGTGATCAATGCCAGTGTCTGAAACCACTGTAGTATGTGCCTCCCATAGAAGACAAAAGGAGTCATTTGAAAAGATTACTGTGTGTGTGTCGGCTACTTTAGGAAAGGTGGCTTCAGGATGGTTACAACTGTTAAATATTACTGAATGGTGGGAGCCATTTTAATTTTCTAATTACTTAGTTTGAAAAGATGACATCCAGTGAAATGTGTCTAGTTCCTACATCTGTTTGAAGAATATATAGGCAGGCCCTACTCTTTTAACATCAGATTTCTATCAAATGATAATAGATTGTAAGTATTTGAATGTTTTGTCTGCTCTTTACCTTAACCGGTATTAACCCATTTCACAAGAATTTTCAGTTTTTAATATTTTTCTCTGCTCTGTTTGTGTTGTAAAGATAAGGGAAAGATAATGAAAATGGCTTTTTACAAAAAGAATAAAAACAAATTAGGCTTTGCCACATACTAGGTAAAAATATATATAGGTAAATGGGTTTAAATGTCACAGTAGTCTAGTACTTTAAAGACATTTTATCTGTTTCTCAGTTATAACTGGTGAGCATGGAGAGGGAACTATTTCAGTTAAAAACCAAATTGCTATGTTTTCAACAGGATGCATTCAGTTTACTAGCTTATTCGGATCCTTGGAACAGTCCAGTTGGAAATCAGCTTGACCCAATTCAAAGAGAACCTGTGTGCTCAGCTCTTAACAGTGCAATATTAGGTAAGTAAAGGCTAAAAGCCCAACTCCAACTAGATTTTCTGAACATTTGAGATGGTATTTGTGCTGGCATTTATATTTTGGTAAAATTATAAGGGAAATGTTTTCTATATTTTAAAAATTAAAATTACCTTAAAATATAGAAACCTTCTCTATTCTTTCAGTTCCAGGTTAAATGGGTTCAAGTGGAATAAACACAATACATTGGGGTGCATCTGGGGAAGTTTGTAAATTAGTCTTCTGTGTGTGTATGTAACCATTTCTGGCCTGAGCCACCCATATCACAGCTTCTGCCATGCTTAAGATATGGGCATAAGGTGCTTCCAAGTGACTTGGGAATGGCCCATCAGTTTCA
Source organism: Pteropus vampyrus (assembly GCF_000151845.1). Taxonomy (NCBI): domain Eukaryota; kingdom Metazoa; phylum Chordata; class Mammalia; order Chiroptera; family Pteropodidae; genus Pteropus; species Pteropus vampyrus. The sequence goes on from NW_011888861.1 coordinate 6,233,509, forward strand.
ACCCTTGGCGTCAAATTATATTTGCATTAAAGTTAAGCGCATTCAGCTAGATGCCCTTACCAAGTAAAAAGGGTGGTTGGGGAAAAGAACCGCAGTTTAAATAGGCTTAGCCAGGGGTGAGCATGAAGTGAGAAACTGGAATTTGCTGTTCCCCTGGTTGGTTGCCATTCCTGTGAGCGACTCACTAGAGTATAATTATAGTGTTTATGTAGTGAACAATACTTTTTATATGAATTCTATAACTATTTTTTGTGCATTTATATATGACCTCGATAGGGTTGGTTGATTACATAAAACTATATTTTAATTTCTGGGCAATTATTTTCAAAGGTAAGAGTAATTTTTTACTTGACTTGATAATTCAAATCCCCGGTAAAATGGGACTAGTTTCGAAGTCATTTCTGTGCTATTTGGCCTTATTAGGTTTGGGGCCATGATTCATACCACTTTAGGTAGATTAGAAAAGTACCAAAGAGTAGATTAGAGGATATTTAAACAGGGAGACTTGGAATGAGGGCCTGGGCTCATATGGCCAGAAATGTAAAAGGAAGCAATTAAAAGTACTCATATTTGAGCCTTAATCTGTTTCTTTGCCCTTGTAAAATTCATTTTTCTGTGTCTCATACTGAAGTTTTGAAAATAGGGGTAGTGTCTTTTGTGTTGTAGTTTTCCTAAATTTAGAATTTGTGTATAATAAATAATGTGAATTTTCTTTGTGTTAATGTGTTGTATTTTCTTTGGTTATACTAAATTCCTTTAGCTCTATTGGTAACTCAATAGCAATGTTGGGATTGTGGGGTAATGATAGTTTACTGTAATTGTACTTTTGAAATTACTTACCCTATAGAGGTAATCATGCAGCCTTAATTTGTATTTAGATAATACTCAGACTTGGAAAACATTTTTGAAGAAAAGTGAACAATTATTTATATCTTGGGATCTTCAAGGGAATTAAATTTTTAAATATTAAGTTGCTTGGGACCATTTATCCAAAATATATGTAATTTTACATACTATGCTACGTCTTATGTAGGTTCAGCTATAGTGCTTATTAAATTATATTAAATGTAATTCCTGCAAAATTAATGACATTAAATTGCTGTTGGGAGGTCTGTGTGCATATATATAAATACTATATAGTATATAATCTATAAATAGTGCTTAAAGTTATATTAATTGTAATCCCTCTAAGTTTTGTATCCAAAAAATTTAAATGCTTATAACCATATGCCTCCCTGGCCAGAATAAAATTGTAATAAAGTACCCCTAGATGATTTCCTTCGAGCAAGGTTACTTCCCTATAAACCTTCAGGAGACATTTTTGAAAGGATGTTTCCATTTGAGTTTTAATTCACTGTTATGTTGATTTTGTATAAAAATTAAATTGTTCTTGATTAAGGCAGAATTAGTTTAAATTATAAAGTCAATCCTTAGTCAGCAAAAACATGTTCATCACTATCAAAATTTAGCTAAATAACATTTTGCCACAGAATAGCCAGTACTTTAATAATCATAGACCACTTTTCAGACCATACTTTTTCACCAACCTGTGTATCTTTTCTTGCATGTTTTTATTCTTGTATTCTTAATCCTACTTTATTTCCTCTTATACTTTAAATCCTGAACTTGCTTCCTTTTTGCTTCATTCCTTCTGGAACTTTTCTTTCTCCTACCACATTGCAACTTCAGGATCAAGAGTAGAATTAAATCACATGGAGCCTTACTAGTCACATATCACTACTTCTGCCTTTTGTTGTCAACTATGCCTGTGAAGGACTAATTAGTAATTTTATTAATTGGGAATCTGCATAAACTTAAAATTTGGATATCTCTCAAGGAGAAATTATTAGCTCCTGTGAGTTTAGCCACTTTTACCATTGGTTCATTTTTTCTCTGGAAGAAAACAAATTTTGGTAATTACTACATTTGTACTACAGCTGTCTGACAAATTTCTGGTGTGACAGACCCTTAAAACTTTATTGGCAATTTTTTAAATGTTTGACCTGTCAGTTGTAAATTATCCCTCTAAAATTATAATTCTGCTCTATCATCTCTCATGGTCATCATCACCCTTTGCTCTCTACCAGCTTACATAACATTCACCAATATGCCTTGGAGACAATTAGGCGGCCTCAGTTGGATCCTCTTCCTCTTTCCCGCAGAAGAGGAAGAAAGCATCAGTGAAACATTACTGAAAACCTGTTGCCTTTTTCTGTTTTAGCCCAACTGACCTTGGTCAAATAGAGGAGGAATACTAAATATTCCTTATTCCCCCTCTGTAACTGTCAGCTAAGAAATTATGTTTCCCATCATCATTAACACAGAATTAAAAGATTTAGAGAATCTAACACTTTAAAAGTCTAATTCTGCAAAAATTTTTCTTATAATTGGAATACCCATATTACCCCATCAAGAGTAGTACCTCCAAGGCACTAATCATTTGCTTAGATCTTTGCTAGTTAGGTAGTTAAGAGTGATATGTCTATTGGTAATTTTGTACATAATGCAATATTTTCCTGATAAGACTTTTTTTAAAATGTCTTGCTAATTGCTATTTCCATTTTTAATCATTTTTCCTCAGAAACCCACAATCTGCCAAAGCAACCTCCACTTGCCCTAGCAATGGGACAGGCCACACAATGTCTAGGACTGATGGCTCGATCAGGAATTGGATCCTGTGCATTTGCCACAGTGGAAGACTACCTACATTAGCTATGCATTTAAGGAGCTCACACTTATATTGTGGCATATAGTCAACATGGAAGTAGACCAGCTCTGCTGATTTGAAATTTAGATTTTTTTTTAATTATGTACTGGGGACAGGTTTTTGTCGCTTTACATTGCTTCCTAGTTTACAGCATGATGCAAATGATTTTCTAACTTAGTGTTAGGAGAAATTATTTTCCATCTTTAACCTCTTAGTTGTCTAAGAGTTAAATATTACTGAATCTCAGACGTTCAAATTGATCATCACAAATCCTTTAAAACAATTAACCTAAAAGAAACCAAAAATCCTGCCTTCTTTGTTGGGGGGGGAGAGGGGGGAAGGAAATGGAACAAGTTGTGTTGTGTTAGCATGTGGGTGATGTAAACTTCAAATTGGGAGATGTTCCGACCCCCCACTCCCATATAAGCATTCAATCAGTGTAACTTGCAAAATGCATAAACATCTGACAGTTTGAATTTATAGTGTTGACGGAAGAAATCATTTTTAATGTGTACTGTAAAACTTGAAATACTCAGGAGCTGAGTGAATACGTTTGTTGCTACTTACAATCCCAACCTGTTAGTCCCAGTAGTTTTGTTTTAACATGGTCTTTTCAACTTTGTTTCCTGTTTAACTACCAACGACTTCTGTTGTAGACTCACAAGTTTAACTGTTGTATTATAACAGTATTACATGTCAGCGGTGTGGTTATGACCTTTATTTATATAAAAACCAAATATTTAGTCAATTTACCGTGTCTTAATTTAATCTTTGTACACCTTCCATTTTTAAGTGCTTAAATGAGTACTATATTGCAATAAAAATGTAGTGATATAATTAACCAGCCATTAAAAATTTACTTCTACAGATACTAGAGTGTCAGAACTGAGTTTATATATTAGGTACTTACATACTTATGATTAATATAAAATTAGCGCAATTAAAATGAATGATTTTTACTGTAAATCTGAGTTCTGCAACCTAAGATTGCCTTCGGTTTACTGGCTTCCCTGTATCAGGTCAAACCTGATACTGTGAGTGACGAAGAAAGAAAAGGAGAAATTAATCTCCTTATTGTTATAATCATAATTTACTTACCAGTAAAGCAAACCCCTAAAGTGGCTAAAAGTAAAATTTGAACAAGCTATTCAACAGGATAAAACCATATCCTTTGGTTACCTATTTTGTACACTGAGGCTTAAACCTTCCTTAAGAATAGATTTATCTACATTTAGATATTGTGCTCCTTCACAACTATTACTCTTTCTCATTCCATATTTTGTGAGACAGATTCTCATCAGTACATCTCAGACTAAGGCATTTGAAAAGACTTTTCCTGGATGTCCATTTCTCCTCCTCCTCCTCTCTGCCATTCCTGTCACACACCCACTACAGGGTTGGCGGAGGGACAGAAGTGCCATTACTTGTATTCAATTAAATGGATAAACACTTAGAAATTTAAAAAATTCCTTTTAAACTGCTGTTTCTTCCAGGACCCTCAAAGACTAAAGGCACAAGTATAATCCAGAATGATGAAATATGATGGGGTACTTCCAAATCAAAATACTTATTTTTGTAACGACCCTTTAAAATGATTTATAAATGATTTATTAGATTTCTAAATGACAAATTAATCTTCTAAACTATAAGTCCTATAAAATACAAAGCTCTCATTCTTCATTTAGCTTTGATTTACTTCTTAGAAGTTTTCATCTTTCTGACCATCCACCGTCTTTTAAACCTCTTGGCATTTTGTTTTTTCTGGATTCCTAGAATAGAAAGTTTGTGCAGTAAGACTATTAGAGATACAAAATCCCCAAGAAACAATTTAAAATTTTTCAAGATCCTCTATGTGAATATAAATACTAAAATTAGGTCTATTAAATTAGATTGTATATTATATGTATACATATTACACTGGCCTATTTTTCAGAAGCAACTTTAAAAGATTAATATAGAAGCCATTATAAAAAGACACTCAATAATTATCTCCTTTAAAAAAAGAAATCATTAAATATATAAATCAGAGCCAAGAAAACAAAGCTGTGGACCTTACCCCAAGCATTATTTAAAAACTGGGCTGCAGCCTTTTTCACTGGTAACCTCTTGTTGTCAAGAGACAGGAACTTATTTACTAGAAAAGAGAATTATTTATCATTTCTTTGTTTATCTGCAGTAAAAAGTGAGGAAAACAGTCCATAAGGAAATTACCAGTAGTTCTGTTGGTTCCTGGACCATATAAAGAACTTTGTATGAAGGCTCTGGCTGCTTGTTGCCTTGAATCTCTCAGATCTTGATCTTTTAGCCTTAGAGCCAAGTAGCTTTTATTCTGGCTGGTGATCAATACAAATACAAAAGGTCAAAACGAATCGGGTTGATACCGTGCTTCCTTCAAAATAAAGTATTTTTGTTGTCTCAAAAAATGGAAAAAAAAATCTTGATTTTGTATATGCACAGACTAACAGTCACATAACAGTCATTCATATTTTAGTAGAGCAAATATTTTGTTTTTATATAAATATTACAATTGGTTATTCCACCAAGGATCCAATCTTGAAACTACTACTAATTAAAATATTTTCCCACATAAGCCAATACTTTCTCTCAAATGGTCACCTTTATAACCTACATGAAAAAAAGACTCTTCTTACCCAACAGACTGTACTTTTTGTACTTTTTCCTTAGCTTTCTTGGAGTCACTTCCTTTATCACATTCTTCATTTTTCTTTGGCAAATTAACTGAAAAATAGAATTTTATTTCTAGTTAGCACTTATGTAAAAACAAATCAGGAACATTTACTGGAGTTCATGTTAAATACCCACTACACATTAATTTGGATGCAATTTTTATTTGTAAGAAATACAGAGAAGAGGCCAAGCTAAACTTGGCCAGCCTTATTCTCATGCTAAGGGCCAATAACATTTGACTGCAAATTTGTGCAAATGCACTAGACACTTACATGAGAAGTTATTTAAATTAGAATAGGTCATACCTTCTTTTAATTTTCCTGGTGATTTCTTTATGCTAAGACGAGAACAACAAAAACATTGATTGGAATGGAAGACAGCAAAAATTATTCAACTTGTTACACAGTTTCATCTGGCTTTACAAATAAGATAACCCTCCTTTCATTACCATTATGCTCAGTTTTTACTTAGGCTCTTTAATCAGTTTTAGAAAGCAAGTCACTCCCCAGTGCACTGCCACCAACTCTTAATCAACAAACTAGTAGATACCTGCATGGGAGGATCGTCTCAGAATTTAAAATTTGAAAGCATATTACTAGGCTTCCAAAAAAGCAGACTGCTGTGGTTAATGAAGTTAAAGTGAAAGATTTAAAGAATCAGTTACATAATATGTCACTTGAAATATGAAGTGAAAGGTGGTAGGCCCACCTCATTTGAAAAAAACACAAAGGATTATTAATTCAACAGTTTTAAGTGCAAGAGACAAGGACTGGCCTTGAGGAATCTGTGAGACAAATGTAAAGTGACAAAACACAATTATGAGATGCCTAAACAGAAGCACTTGCACAGCAGAAAAGCTATATATAAAGTAGGAAGTAATGGGGTAGATAGAGTGAAAACAAAGAGGTGACTTGGCCTCATTTTAAAAGATGAAAGGGGAATTTGCCACCAAATACATATATATGGGTGGTTTTTTTTTTATTTCTTTTCATGCCTATAGCACCTGGTCTTCTTAGGCGGTCTCCCATCCAAGTACTAACCAGGCCTGACCCTGCTCAGCTTCCGAAATCAGACATCGGGTTTGTTCAGGGTGGCATGGACACAGACCATGGACCATGGCTCCACTGGGGCGTGAACCCAGGAACTTCTGCATGTAAAGCAGATGTGCTAACTGCTACGCTATGGAACCACTTCCACATACATATGTTTAATCAAGATCTGAATAACTGGGAAAGTTCTACAGAAAATTTGAGAACCACTGGCCTAGGTAAAATTACAGGGCTAAGCTGAACATAAAGCATTAAGGGAGAAGACAAAGGGACAGAAAAATATATCTAGAAGTTTGATTCCATGGGATAGATGAGGAAGAGGACAACTACAGACAGCATTTGGCTTTAAACATTCAATGGGTGGCAAAACTGCTGCGTTTTAGGAGCCTGTGGATAAGTGTCTGCTACTCCACTAAATGATAAATTTCAAGACACTTTTACCACCGTCTACGCTGCGCCGAGGTAACAATGACAATCACTTAACAATTTACTGAATAAATACTCTAGGATCAAGAACTCGGAAGCTAGAGTTACCAATGAAAATGAACAAAAACAAATGGCAAAAGACTTAAAAGGTAAATACTTCCTTCTACCTTTCCTACTAAATTCAAATATCTGCTGTGTAGCTTAATTTCAGCTTTATTATTTTTTCAGTTTACGGATTCAAATAAATATACTAGTATGTAATTCAAAACTAGGTGTACGTAAGCAAGCAATGTAACAAGATCCAATACTTACTTATTAGCCTGTGAAGCTGTAGTTAACTTCTCTAGAATAGTGTCTGGCAGGAGTTTCCTTTTCTTGGATAAAGACGTTTAAAAAGTCAATAAAAAGGTACTGACAACACACCCACGTTGCTTCTGAAGTTACAAGATTTTAAGGACAGACAGCCTTATATCCTAGGCTTAGGCTGACCATTACCCCCACTATCTCTAAACTGTGGCAAAATTGGGATCACAAAACTCAAAACCTGTTCCACATTCTTTGGAACACCTGGTGGAGAACGGAAAGGGTGCCCACTGTACTCCAACCCTCAGGTCACTTATACATTGAAAGCAGTTAAGCCACATCCATTTGGAGTCAGTTCCCTATGGCTAATCTGCCAAACATCAGATAGCAGATCAATTATACTGTACAGCCCTTAGAAACCCAGTTGCAGATAAAGAAACTACCTCTGCGATGCGAAATGACCGTGGGTCCCGGCGAGCTGAGTGTCAGAAGTGGAATGAACCGTATTTCAAATTCACACCTTTTCCCATTCCCATTTTCAATCGGTGGACGGCAAAGAGTACAAGCATCTTTGTTTTCACCGATGTCAGAAGAAATATTAGCGACTTTTAACCCACTCCCGTATCCTACCAGCTTTAGCATCAAACATAAGAATTCGACCGCAAGCCGGGTTGTTTTGAAGCGGTGCCTCCCTACATTCTAACCTTTTGTTCGATGAACAGCTCCTCGCGTCGCTTCCTCTTCTCCTTCAGGAGTGTTTTATCCCTGGGAGAAAGCGTGACAAGTCAGTGCGGGGAGAGACAAGCGGGACAGGAGGGGCCGGTCGCGCCTGGGGCTCCGAACCTGCGCACCGTCTCCCGAACTCGCCGCTCCTCTTCTCTCGCTTCCGCCTGGGCACTGGCGAAAGTCAGCTCCTCCGGGGCCTCGTCGTCAAAGTCGTCATCTCCTTCCTCGTCTTCCTCCAGCGGCTCGGCGGCGGCGCCGCTGCTGGGCTGCCCGAGCAGCAGGCCGTGCTCCGCCTCCTCCTCCGAGGTGGGCTGTCCCTCGTCCACCATCGCCGACGCCGACGCCGGGGTGCGGGACGCGCGCGGCCGAAGCTGCACCATGGCCCACGCCGCGCCGGACCGCCTGACCTTTGACCTGGAAGCAGCAGCACGCAAGTCGAGCGTGACATGAAGAGCAAGCGACGCTGGTTTCATCGCCCCCTGCAGCATCGGAGGTGCCATTAAGCTATAGGACGAGGGAGATGGCCCCACGATGAGCGGAGGCGCATGCGCAGGGCGGGGAAGGGCGTGGCCTGAGAAAGCTTGGGGGTGTTTCCTGCCACCCGGCGGTGAGGCTGCGCCGTGGAGGCTGCAGGATATTCATCCACGCTCGCAGCAACCGAGCGCTAGCTGTGAGAGCTGGTGAGGATGAGGCTTGTTTCCAGGCAAAGAAGATCCATCGTGCTGCCTTCCGGGATGGGATGCTGACAGCAGGATTGGCTGGGTCTCCGCGCTCCTCGCGGCAGATTGTCGCGGGTCACGTCATTCGGTTCCCAGAAACTCGGTGATCGCGAGCCCCTGTGCCCCCCCGACCCCCCACCCCCCCGCCTTTTTTTAGCACCTGTATCCTCTTGGTCGAGCCAGTTAATCAGTGTTTGTAGGTTCGGCTCCCCTCACTCCGCCCTCCCCGTAGAAGTGGCGTTTCAAAAGGAAGGAATGCGCTGTGGCGGCAGGACCTCGATGCCTTAAAGTCCTGCTGTCACCAACGAAGACAAGTTGACAGACACAGGCTTAAATCAATGTTCTGCACCAGATGTGTGTGTAGCGACCTCGGCTTCCGTTACTTGGGCTTCCCTGATCTCCAACGTCGCGACCACGCCTGTCTATGCCTCTTCTGTGTTCATCACTGACACCCACCGGAACAGTTTAGTGTCTGACTCCCTGTACTCACATTTGACTCTAAGCTCTGTGGGAGTAAGGACGCTATCTAGTTAATTCCCTTCTGTAACCCCAGAACCTTGGACAACGGCTGGCCCATCGCAAATCCAGAATCTGGTCAAAGAATGACTTCACCTTTACTTAGTGAATGCAACCCTAGTACTATTTATTTTCTCCCAAGTATATTTCATTATTTTGGCACACAAGGCTCTTTGTGATATGTTTATCTTATCCCACCCATTATACAATACTAAATGATTCATCATTCTCTTAACAACCCAAACTTAGCATGCATTTGTACATGCTGTTCCCTCTACTAACACACCCCCACGTGGAACATCTATTTATACCTCAAAAACTCCCACCCAAGCTCACTTACCCTTAAAAGGCTTTCAAACACTTTTAACATCTATCCCATCCCCACTCTGCCCATCTCTTAATTGCATTTTCCTATGAATCTTGCACAAATTTCTATTACTGTACTTTCCACACTGTGTAAGTTTACATGTCAGTTGTCCCAACCATTCTGTGAACTCCTTGAGGGTAAGGTTCATGTCTTATTAATTTTATTTCTAATGTCTATCATATGGCAGACATTCAGTAATATTGATTTGAATAACTTCTACCTCACATTTTATATCTTCAATTCTTTCATCTTCCCTAATAAAACCAAAACATGAATAAAAATGATAAAACACAAAAACAAAAACAAAAAATAGCTGCTGGTACCAAAGGCCCAGTAGGGAGGGAGTTACAAAGAACAGTTCTGAAGTATCTGGGCTTTGGTCAGATAGAAATCAAAAATATAATCAGACTCTCAATGTGCTGCCTTCCATCCTTGCTAACACTAGGAAAGTTAACTTTGAGAAGCCCAAGAACAAACCTATTAAAAGTGCATGATAGTGTTTTATGTACAAAAACTGCATTATAAGCATTACAATTCCCCTCAGTGTACATGCCTTGACCCACACATGTGAAGTCTGAACCAAACTGTAAAGGTGCTCGGCTGGCCCTTCAGACACCTTGTAAGTTAAGAACATCCCTCTTACTCATGCAAAGGAAATTTGGGATTTATTAAAAGTTTTATAAATGCAAAACAAAGTTTTATGTGATAGTGTCTTGTCATCTATTTTTACAAAAGCCCAAACTCTAACATTAGATGCAATTTTGGAAGAGACTATGGTGATGTGGCCCAGGTGTGTAATTACCCACGGAGTCCACCTGATCCAAAGGATCTTCTTATGTATGACCTTCCTACACTGTTTACTAAATGCCACTCTACCCAGTCAGGCCTCTGTTTGCTGGACGGTAGTCATTCCAAGGTCCCTGGGTGTGGCATTAGGTGGTAGAGCTTGAGGTGAGAACTGTATCCTTACTACTTTACTCCAAGGTAAAGTCCCATGGGAAATATTCCCTTCAGAATTCAGTGCCTGGGAAGGCTTAAAAGACCCCACAGAGACTACATGCTTCTGTGTTTATGATACTGAGAAATAGTCAACTATCACCTCTCCCTTTCCTTCTTGGTTGCTAAGAAGGCTAGTGCTAAATTTCAGGCAGCTGTGTTTATCCTTGGAGTCCATATATTTGCATCATCTTTTCCCCTCAGCCTGACTTTTTTCCTTATTGCTACTTTCCTCTTCCTTCCTTGCGTGAGTTCTTATTGTAAATTATCCCACATACTTTGAGGTGAAGCAGCCAAACAAGGTAAATACTGAAAGGTTCCCAACAAAGATTCTCTTGGGGTCACATCTTTCTAGAACAAATCACCTACTATAGAGAGTGATTTTATTTTCCACCAAAACTTGTGCAGAAATCAGAAATATCAAAGTTTTGCCTGTCTACTTCTATTTTTGCCCAAATAGCAAAAGTACAATTGCTATAATTACATTTTTAAGAAAATCTAATTACAATTTTTCCCTTCTAATAACAAACCAAACACATCAGAGGTATCTTATGTTTAAGTTCAAAACAAATAACGTGCATTAACTTTAGTTCTCTGACTTCTTATAAATATGTTTGCTATCGTTACCTCCAAGGCCCTATCACTTATCAAAGAATCAGAGGATGTTTTTAGATTTTCCAGTGTTCAGTTCACCAACCGCAACGCTGTGTCTCCTGTCTGTAGCCTGGTACTATAATTCCTTCCCCAGGACAATTAAGAAACTGTTTCAGTTTCATGAGGAGCAAGGGCTTCAGGAAGAGTGGTACCACAGGGCCCATGGAAATGAAACCTGAAATAGAAGGACAAGTACCGCAGAGTTAAGAGCAAAATCAACAAGTCACAGATTTCTTAATTACACCCAGAGTAAAACCCAAATTCTCACAAATATATTATGAATTTTTGTGCCTACTCCTTTCATCCTTTTTTTGACAAATCAAGATACAGACATTTCACTTGTGACCAAAAGAATTTAGGAAAGCAACTATCTAGAATTTAGGTGCTATAAATAATAATTTTATTTTAAAGGGCAGAGGGAGACATGATTGTAAAGTGTATTTTGTGACTGT
>NW_011888861.1:6245161-6271333 GCF_000151845.1 Pteropus vampyrus
TGAGTTCTTATTGTAAATTATCCCACATACTTTGAGGTGAAGCAGCCAAACAAGGTAAATACTGAAAGGTTCCCAACAAAGATTCTCTTGGGGTCACATCTTTCTAGAACAAATCACCTACTATAGAGAGTGATTTTATTTTCCACCAAAACTTGTGCAGAAATCAGAAATATCAAAGTTTTGCCTGTCTACTTCTATTTTTGCCCAAATAGCAAAAGTACAATTGCTATAATTACATTTTTAAGAAAATCTAATTACAATTTTTCCCTTCTAATAACAAACCAAACACATCAGAGGTATCTTATGTTTTAAGTTCAAAACAAATAACGTGCATTAACTTTAGTTCTCTGACTTCTTATAAATATGTTTGCTATCGTTACCTCCAAGGCCCTATCACTTATCAAAGAATCAGAGGATGTTTTTAGATTTTCCAGTGTTCAGTTCACCAACCGCAACGCTGTGTCTCCTGTCTGTAGCCTGGTACTATAATTCCTTCCCCAGGACAATTAAGAAACTGTTTCAGTTTCATGAGGAGCAAGGGCTTCAGGAAGAGTGGTACCACAGGGCCCATGGAAATGAAACCTGAAATAGAAGGACAAGTACCGCAGAGTTAAGAGCAAAATCAACAAGTCACAGATTTCTTAATTACACCCAGAGTAAAACCCAAATTCTCACAAATATATTATGAATTTTTGTGCCTACTCCTTTCATCCTTTTTTTGACAAATCAAGATACAGACATTTCACTTGTGACCAAAAGAATTTAGGAAAGCAACTATCTAGAATTTAGGTGCTATAAATAATAATTTTATTTTAAAGGGCAGAGGGAGACATGATTGTAAAGTGTATTTTGTGACTGTCCTGCCAAACTCACAATTGCAATTGTGAAGTTTTACAATATCTATAGTACATTAAACCAGCATTTACATGTACTAAGGACAAGAGAAAAACAACCTGATGCACCAAGCAGACCATAAGGATTTTAACTGAGTCAATGGGCCTCTCAAACCATTCACTGGACTTTACAACTAGTTCTGACTTGTAGTCAGAAAATATAGAGGAAGAGAAGGGAGAGGGAGAGGGGGAAAGGGAAGGAGAAGGGAGAGGGAAAAGGAGAGGAGGAGGGGAAAGGAGAAGAGGAGGGGAAAGGGGAAGAGAAAGAGAAAGAGGAGGAGAGAGGAAAAGAAGCAGCAACAGCAGCAAAGAGGATGAAGAAAAAGAAGAAATATCGATGATTTCTGCTTCCTTCAAGAGAAAACACTTAGGACAGGAAAAAAACAACTGTGAATAAGAAATAAAGGTTTTCTATTAATAATACAGCACAACTGAAAATGATAAAAGCATTTGCTCAATGTAATTCATCATTGATATTATTTATTCTTGATATAACACAAATCATGAATGCCTCAGTCCTTAAATACTCTGTTCTCTCCACTAATGAACATCCCTGACCAAATGGCATTTCCACTCCTTCTGCCACCTGCAGCATGTTGAACACTGGCCACTAGAAAGCTCCTCGCCAGCACAGCAGTTACAGTCTGTTGAGGACTTTCCAAGAATTACAGCTAGGCAGGGAAAGCTTTTAGGGAATTCCCATATTCTCATCCCACATGGTCTCTTTCCTAAGAAAGTGACTTTTGAGTGCCCCTTTCCACATTCACCTTTTCCCCCACTTCACAAAGGCAAGCTGTATCCCTCACCCACTCCAGAATGTGAAAACTTATGGGGTGCCAAATAAGGGGAGGTCTGAAATATCTGTGTAGTTCAAAGAAAACAAATAGTATCTAAACACTGGGTAACACATCCTTACGAGGTAGGGCCATTTCATTCTTGCTTTCATTAAAATTGAAAGAGGGTCTGATAGGTTTGTCAGTTAACAGATAACTAAATGAAATAGAAAATCACTATGGACATTTTAGCATATAACTTGGAAGGAGGTCCAAAATCCGAGTGGCAGTGACATAACAAAATTCCTCTCATACCAGGGGTTATGTGGCCCAGGTTTCTCAATACATCCATCTATAAAAAGCAATAACAAAAACTATAATTGATATTGAAAGGGGGAAAAGGACCTTAGCCACTAAAAATCTGCCCTGCCATCCCTCAGGCTTGTGGTATAAGAGACACAGATAAAGCCAGCTGCAAAGTTAATAGGAAACAATATTTTTTTCCCAGGACAATCTGCAAAATATTGTTAACTCCCTTCTTTGAGGAATTACAAAGTATTACAAAAGGAATTACAAAATATTGTTAACTCCCTTCTTTGAGGAATTATTTTCCTGAGGAATTTTGCCCTCTAATGTCATCATAAATTCTGAGAAACATTACTGTTTGAAATTAAAACAGTAAAGAATGAAATATCCCCGTGTACCTGTAGGATCTAAGTCATTTTAACACTGAGATGCGGCCTTGATTTCTAATCCAGATAAGGGGTGTCTGGACACAATCATCCTCATATACCTTTACTCTGTCATTTCCAAGCACACAGGACCCTGAGTCCACTTTGCCAGCCAGACCTGATTGGACCCTTTTCCAAGAAGCCCTGCCAGTTGCTGAGTCCATCAAAAACTGCTTCATTTAAATTTCACCTAAACTCCACCCTCCCTCCAAATCCTGTAACTCCATCTTTTCTTTTGTTTGTAGTGGAGTCTCCCTCATTACATTGAGTCTGTAAACCTGTCTTCTTAGACTACAGGTTCCTTTTGGTGACCGCAGGCTATACAAAACATTAACTCTGTCTCCTTCAACCATGGATACACGAACAGTTCAAAAATTCATGTCCCATGCATCTTTTAAGAGACACAATTCTAATAAAATTTTACTTTTATGGAAGTATTAATCAAAATTTACCATTTATTTATTGTTTTCAACAACTATGTACTAAAAGTACTATAGTGATCATTCAATCTGGAAGAATTTTTTAATAGAACTTTTTTAAGTTTTAAGTAAATTGAAATAAATAATTCATGTGATATTTTGTTGCAGGAGTATAATAGGGTAGTCAACAAAAGATATTCAAGCATAAAAATATATTACACTAGTACAAATGTCTGTGGTGGAAGTAGAATGAAAATACAAGTTCAAAGACAAAAAGAAAAACTGAAGGCCTCAACTGTTAAAAAGGGCTTGTATATTTATTTTGTAAGTGGATGATGGTAGTATCAAGTAGGTGTGGCATTCAGATTTGCCTGGATACATTTAAAACCACGATAATGGCAGTTCTATTTTAAAATGTCAGTAATTTATTTCTAATACTCTTGGAATAGCATCTTGTTTCACAATTTTAATAAAAAAATTTCAGAAGTCGTTTAAAAATGTGACAGGTACATGAACAAAAATGTTTGAATACCCCTGTCCTAGCGCCCCATGCACTTTCCCTCACCCCGCCAGCTATAAAATAACCAAAACTACTGTGTTCCAGTATCTGTTTGTGCCACTTTTTTTGGCTAATGGTGACCAAAAGAATTTAGGAAAGCAACTATCTAGAATTTAGGTGCTATAAATAATAATTTTATTTTAAAGGGCAGAGGGAGACATGATTGTAAAGTGTATTTTGTGACTGTACTGCCAAACTCATAATTGCAATTGTGAAGTTTTACAATATCTATAGTACATTAAACCAGCATTTACATGTACTAAGGACAAGAGAAAAACAACCTGATGCACCAAGCAGACCATAAGGATTTTAACTGAGTCAATGGGCCTCTCAAACCATTCACTGGACTTTACAACTAGTTCTGACTTGTAGTCAGAAAATATAGAGGAAGAGAAGGGAGAGGGAGAGGGGGAAAGGGAAGGAGAAGGGAGAGGGAAAAGGAGAGGAGGAGGGGAAAGGAGAAGAGGAGGGGAAAGGGGAAGAGAAAGAGAAAGAGGAGGAGAGAGGAAAAGAAGCAGCAACAGCAGCAAAGAGGATGAAGAAAAAGAAGAAATATCGATGATTTCTGCTTCCTTCAAGAGAAAACACTTAGGACAGGAAAAAAACAACTGTGAATAAGAAATAAAGGTTTTCTATTAATAATACAGCACAACTGAAAATGATAAAAGCATTTGCTCAATGTAATTCATCATTGATATTATTTATTCTTGATATAACACAAATCATGAATGCCTCAGTCCTTAAATACTCTGTTCTCTCCACTAATGAACATCCCTGACCAAATGGCATTTCCACTCCTTCTGCCACCTGCAGCATGTTGAACACTGGCCACTAGAAAGCTCCTCGCCAGCACAGCAGTTAGTCTGTTGAGGACTTTCCAAGAATTACAGCTAGGCAGGGAAAGCTTTTAGGGAATTCCCATATTCTCATCCCACATGGTCTCTTTCCTAAGAAAGTGACTTTTGAGTGCCGCTTTCCACATTCACCTTTTCCCCCACTTCACAAAGGCAAGCTGTATCCCTCACCCACTCCAGAATGTGAAAACTTATGGGGTGCCAAATAAGGGGAGGTCTGAAATATCTGTGTAGTTCAAAGAAAACAAATAGTATCTAAACACTGGGTAACACATCCTTACGAGGTAGGGCCATTTCATTCTTGCTTTCATTAAAATTGAAAGAGGGTCTGATAGGTTTGTCAGTTAACAGATAACTAAATGAAATAGAAAATCACTATGGACATTTTAGCATATAACTTGGAAGGAGGTCCAAAATCCGAGTGGCAGTGACATAACAAAATTCCTCTCATACCAGGGGTTATGTGGCCCAGGTTTCTCAATACATCCATCTATAAAAAGCAATAACAAAAACTATAATTGATATTGAAAGGGGGAAAAGGACCTTAGCCACTAAAAATCTGCCCTGCCATCCCTCAGGCTTGTGGTATAAGAGACACAGATAAAGCCAGCTGCAAAGTTAATAGGAAACAATATTTTTTTCCCAGGACAATCTGCAAAATATTGTTAACTCCCTTCTTTGAGGAATTACAAAGTATTACAAAAGGAATTACAAAATATTGTTAACTCCCTTCTTTGAGGAATTATTTTCCTGAGGAATTTTGCCCTCTAATGTCATCATAAATTCTGAGAAACATTACTGTTTGAAATTAAAACAGTAAAGAATGAAATATCCCCGTGTACCTGTAGGATCTAAGTCATTTTAACACTGAGATGCGGCCTTGATTTCTAATCCAGATAAGGGGTGTCTGGACACAATCATCCTCATATACCTTTACTCTGTCATTTCCAAGCACACAGGACCCTGAGTCCACTTTGCCAGCCAGACCTGATTGGACCCTTTTCCAAGAAGCCCTGCCAGTTGCTGAGTCCATCAAAAACTGCTTCATTTAAATTTCACCTAAACTCCACCCTCCCTCCAAATCCTGTAACTCCATCTTTTCTTTTGTTTGTAGTGGAGTCTCCCTCATTACATTGAGTCTGTAAACCTGTCTTCTTAGACTACAGGTTCCTTTTGGTGACCGCAGGCTATACAAAACATTAACTCTGTCTCCTTCAACCATGGATACACAAACAGTTCAAAAATTCATGTCCCATGCATCTTTTAAGAGACACAATTCTAATAAAATTTTACTTTTATGGAAGTATTAATCAAAATTTACCATTTATTTATTGTTTTCAACAACTATGTACTAAAAGTACTATAGTGATCATTCAATCTGGAAGAATTTTTTAATAGAACTTTTTTAAGTTTTAAGTAAATTGAAATAAATAATTCATGTGATATTTTGTTGCAGGAGTATAATAGGGTAGTCAACAAAAGATATTCAAGCATAAAAATATATTACACTAGTACAAATGTCTGTGGTGGAAGTAGAATGATAATACAAGTTCAAAGACAAAAAGAAAAACTGAAGGCCTCAACTGTTAAAAAGGGCTTGTATATTTATTTTGTAAGTGGATGATGGTAGTATCAAGTAGGTCTGGCATTCAGATTTGCCTGGATACATTTAAAACCACGATAATGGCAGTTCTATTTTAAAATGTCAGTAATTTATTTCTAATACTCTTGGAATAGCATCTTGTTTCACAATTTTAATAAAAAAATTTCAGAAGTCGTTTAAAAATGTGACAGGTACATGAATAAAAATGTTTGAATACCCCTGTCCTAGCGCCCCATGCACTTTCCCTCACCCCGCCAGCTATAAAATAACCAAAACTACTGTGTTCCAGTATCTGTTTGTGCCACTTTTTTTGGCTAATGTAATCATCCAATTTAATTTAAAATTATGCCATAAACTATAAAAAGATAGCTGTTAAAAGAGGGTTATTTCTAGGAAAATTAATTGAATGCTTTGGAAAGACAGTGAGTTACAAAAAATAATTCTGTTAAATTAGCTGTAGGTGGAAAAGACTAGAAGGAAGATTTATCATAAGTTTCTTTTTGTACATTCTTCCTCCATGTAAAAAAAAAAAAGAAAAATCAAAACCAGAAGTCATAATCTAAGTGTTTTCCAAGATTTCTTGATGATAAGAATCACCTATGTCACTTGTTAAATACACAAATAAACAGTCATCTTGTCCTGAAAATTCTCATAAAGAAAATGTAGACTGGGGCCTTGGAATCTGATTTTCTTGGTTGTCTGTTTTGTTTTATTAAATAAGGGCTGGGGTGATTTTTATCTCCAGGGAAATTTCAGGAACACCAGGAGGATTATGAGTATGATTTATGTAAGAAAGCTGAGCTCCAATCAGCAGATTCCTACTCAAAGAAAAGGCTCTTAGCTCTATACCCAAAAAAAAAAAAAAAAAAAAGTGAATGAATGCATATCTATGCTTTAAAAGAAAATAAAACATTTCAGGTACATATGTGTTCTTTCTTTTATTATTCTTGCCTTAAATGACATTTTAATTTTTTTTTTTAATCAATAGACCACTAGGGGCCTGATTGCATGGACTAAAAGGGCCCCCCCCTACTACCTACCCTTGGTAATCCAGCCAGGTAGGGCATTGGAATTCCCTGTCAATGTGGTCAACTGTAAGTTAAATGTAACTTCTTCATACTCTCGATGAGTAAATACATAATTAAAGCAATCTATAAAAACATTTTTTTTTTTTAGCTAAGAATGCCTTTAGTGTTCTAAACCCACCCATCAGTTAGCTTTCTTTGGGGTACTTCTTCCCCCACGCAAACAGGTTACTTCCTTACCTTACTGACGCCTCTTCTGCGACTCCCTCCTTCCCCTACAGCCACACTGACCTCCTTGCTATCCCTCAAACCTCCCAGGCATGCTTCCCTCTTAGGGCCTTTGCTCTAGGTAGTCCTAGTATCTGAAAAGCTCTTAGCCCAGACAATCTTTTGCTAACTCCTTCACCTCCTTCAAATCTGCTCCAATCTCTTCTTAATGAGGCTAGCCGTAACTACCCAGTTGAATCCTGTAACCCCACCCCAAAACTCCATCTTTGCTTCTTCCAACAGCTTTATCACCTACTTTCTCACATGCTATAGAATTTGCACATTATGCTTATTGTTTATTGTTTGCCTTCACTACTAGAATGTATCTTCGTATGGTAGATGTTTTGTTATATTTACTGATACATCCTATCCTAGGAACCTAGAACAGCAGTCTAGAACATAGTAGGTACTTAATAAATATCTGGATGTCAACTAAATTCCAAAGTTTAAAGAAAAGATAAACAACATGGTTACAGGTTGAGGAGGAAACAGGGGGCTTGGAAGGCTCTGCACATTAGCATGGGGGTAACACAAATCCCATTTCAGTCTCAGAAAATGTACTGACCTTTAGATGCCATGGACCCCTGGGGTTGAATAATAGTCAAAACCTTGAAACCTAAAACCAAAAATGTCTAGTGTCTACTCTAACAGTAGTAGTTTCTCAGAAATCATTCAAGACAACCACTGGGGATGGGGGAAATGACAAAAACAAAACCAGAACTAACTAACACCTTGAAAATATTAACATTTTCAGCAGAGGCAAATTCTACAACTGTCATTAAATTAGAATTGGGGCAAAAAATCGAAAGAACTTGTGTAAGGTCTAAGCAGTCTTGTGAGATTCAAGTTTAAAATGTAGGCAGAATTCTGGCTACCTACTTAGGTAATAAAGAAAATAAGGTAAAAAAATATTATTCTAATTTTCATTTTTCTCATTAACCTAGAGCAGGGGTTGGCAATTTCTTTTTTCTGTAAAGGCTCAGAGAGTAAATATTTTAGGCTTTGAATGCCAGTCTCTGTTGTAACCACTCAATTCTGTTGTCATACAAAAGTAATGTAGATAATATATAAACTCATGGTCTTGGTCGAGTTCCAATAAAACTTTATTTATAAATACAGATGGTGAGTGACTTTGGCCTATAGGCAGCAGTTCGCTGGCCTCTGACCTAGAATAAATTTCAACCGAAATCTGTTACACATGAGATGGAAGAGAAAATTCTGCCATTGTTAAGTCATGGGTTTAAACAAGCCACTCAATGGATCTAGGCTTGGTTCGGCATTTGAAAAACTGAGTAGGATGAAATGACCACCCAAATCTCTTCTAAATGTCAGCTTTGATGACTTCCAGATAAAAGCACTGCTGGCTTCACTGGTCAGGTGTATTTACCTGGGAAAATTCCCACTTAGTGGTACAGACAGCCTCAGCTCCCCAAAGAAGCCAACAGATGGTTGTTCTTGTGGTTGGTGCTGGCAGATGGGTAACTTGTTATGTTTGATCAAAGTTTCTAACTAGCAAGTAGCTTGTTTGAACAGAGACAATGCAGGTTTTCAGGACATGAAGCTAGAGAATTTTGGGTGAAGAACAGTAGCAGCTGAAGCAGGTCTGAGGTTTTAGGAGGCCCAACTTATGAACTGATATCATTATAGACTAAGAATCTTTTCTTAACTTGCAGAGAAAACTACCAAGTTCAATTTCCTTTCATATGAAGACATACACAATGGATACCCAGAACCTGCTAGTTGGTCCAGGGCATGAGAGGTAGAGGCTAATTCTTATCTTAGGTTGTGGAAACACTTAAGTTTTATTTTCTTCTTTTCCCCTATCTGCATTTTCTTAACTTTCTATAATGATGACTTTTAAAAATTCTTTATACTTATCAGAGAAAAACTGGAGAGCAAATGACTGAAAATAAACCACATGAGAATAACGGAATTGGGTTGCAGCTCATTTCCTCCCTCAGAAAGTTTATCCTGACTCACTCTTAAGAGTATTATGATATTCTTTCAAGCAGACAAGAGTCTTCAAGTACATGGCTCTCATATCACTTTGAATGATGCTAACTAGCTCAGGTGCTACACATTACGTGTCACAATGCATATTAGAGGCCTAATTATTTTTCTGTGGACAACTTAGAAGAAAATTTAATTTTTTAACAGAGCTCTGTTGACATATGATTCACATACAAACCATTCATTTAAAAAATATAATTAAAAGGGTTTTTTAAGTATATTCACAGTTGTACAACCGTCATCATAATCAACTTTAGAACATTTTTATCACCAAAAATGAAACCTATACCCATTAGCAGTCACTCTCCATTCCTCCCTACCCCAACCCTAGACAACCAGTAATCTATCTATGGTCTCTATTGATTTACTGATTCCAGATATTTCGTATAAATGGAATCATACAATATGTGGTCTTGTGTGTCTGGTTTCTTTCATTCGATACATTGTTTTCGAGGCTCATCCATGTTATAGCATGTATCAGCACTTCATTCTTTTTATGGCTTAATAATATTCCTTTGTACATATACCACATTTTATTTATCCATTCACTAGCTGAAGGACATTTGGATTGTTTCTGCCTTTTGATTATTATGAGCAATCACATACACATTTTTTGTGCAGACACGTTTTCATTTCTCTTGGCTATATACCTAGGAGTGGAATTGCTGGGTTATATGTTGACTCTACATATAACCTTTTGAGGAACTGCCAGACTGTTGCCCAAAGCAGCTGCACCATTGTACCTTCCCATCTGCAATATATGAGGGGTCCAATTTCTTTATCAACACTTATTTTCCATTTAAAAAATTATAGTAGTCCTCCCCTTGTTCATGGTTTCGCTTTCCACAGTTTCACTTTCTACTATTTCAGTTACCCGCAGTCAACCACAGTCCAAAAATATTAAATGGAAAATTACAGAAATAAACAATTTTTAAGTTTTAAACTGCATGCCATTCTGAATACCTCACTTCGTTTCCTCACATAGGCATTGTACCATCTCACATCATCACAAGAACGAGTACAATACAATAAGACATTTTGAGAGAGACCACATTCACATCACTTTCATTATGGCATATTGTTACAATTGTTCTACTTTATTAGTTATTGTTGTTAATCTCTTACTATGCCTAACTTATAAATTACACTTTACCATAGGTATGTATGTATAGGAAAGAAACATAGTATACATAGGGTTCAATACTATCTGTGGTTTCAGGCATCCGCTGGGGATCCTGGAACATATGCCCCGCAGATGAGGGGGACTGCTATATGGCCATGCCAGTGGATGTTAAGTAGCATCTCGTTGTGGTTTTAATTAATTTCCCTAATGATTAATGATATTCAGGATCTCTTCAGTGTGCTTATTGACCATGTGTATATATTTGGAGAACTGTCTATTTAAATCTTTGGCCCATTTTTAATTGGATTATTTGGCTTTTTATCATTGGGTTGTGAGAGTTCTTTATAGAGTCTGGATACCAAGTCCCTTATCAAATATTAGACATGCAAATATTTCTTCTCCTTCTGTGAGTTGTCTTTTTCACTTTATTGATGGTATCTATTGAAGTAAATAAGTTTTTAATTCTGATGAAGTCTAATTTATCCATTTTTCTTATGTTACCTGTGCTTTTGATGCCACATGAAGGAGGCATTGACTAACTCAAGGTCACAAAGATTTACTCCTATATTTTCTTCTAAAAATTTTATATTCTTAGCCCTTATATTTAGGTTTGTGATCTATTTGAGTTATTTTTTGTATATGGTGTGATAGAGTCCAATTTTATTCTTTTGCATGTGGCTATCCAGCTGTTCCACCACCATCTGTTAAAAACACTATTCTTTCCTTCACTGATTTGTCTTTATACCTTTTCAAAAATCAGTTTACCACAAATGTGAGGGTTTATTGCTCGACTCTCAGTTCTGTTCCACTGATGTATATGTCTATCCTTATGCCAGTACCACTCTGTAACTTTATAGTATATTTTGAAACTGGGACGTCTGAGTTCTCTAACTTCATTCTTCTTTTCACTTGGCTATTCTGGATCCCTTGTTTTTCATATGAATTTTAGGATCACCTTGTCAATTTCAGCAAAGAAGCCAGCTACAATTTTGATAGAGATGGCGTGACTCTGCAAATTAATTTGTGGAGTAGTGCCATCTTAATAATATTAAGTTGTCCAATCCATGAACATGGATGTCCCTCCGCTTGTTTAGGTATTCTTTTTTTTTTTTTCAGAAACATTCTGTAGTTTTCAGAGTATAAGTTTTACAGAGAGGACAATTTTTTAAAAAGGATGTTTTCCTAGTCCCCACCACTTGCACACAAATGAAGAACTATGGACTGGAGAAGGTTAGGACAATAGCCAGCTAATCACTGGAAGAGGATCATAATGAAGCGTGTTTCTGCACAGTCTATGGCACATTTTTTTAGCCCAGTGAAGACTTAAAACAGAAGTTCTCATCCTGGCTGCACATTAAGATCACTTAGGAAGCTCATAAAAGTCATGATGCTCAGGCTACACCTCATGGATGGTACCCAGTCATTCGTATTTTATGAATATGCAGCTGATGTTAAAAACCACTGATTAAAGTTAATAACAAGAGTTTCAGTGAAGTTTTTTATATTTTATTTACATACATAAAATATATTTGTTAATTATTTATATTCTACCTTAGTCTAGAAAGGAATTAAAAGACTGACAATAATATAAACTAAATCAAAAGACAAAAAAGCAGAGGTGAAAAAAGAAAGCAAAACAAAGGTAAAGACATAAAATGAAACCTAAAATGAGACTACAATGCATACTACGATGATCTACTCTTTCCATACAAACATGAATCAGGATCAGTATCATAATATAGTCACAAATACAAATATTCTTGGAAAGTAGACCAAAGAGGAATTTGCCCAGTCTTGCAATGACAGCAGCAGAAGATGAAGCTCTTCCGGATTTACTTGCTGAGCATTCTGCTTACCCACATCTAAATGCCATTACTAAATCTAGCTTAAAAATGAAAGTAAAGTCTAGGGGATCAAAGAACAGCTTTCAAAATGTGAAAAAATAAAAGTCCTATGGCAAACCACTGTAAAAAGACAAAGCCACTTTAATCTACAGTTAACGATATTTGTTCTTTCTTAAAAGAAACTACAGACCAAATAAAACACAAACTGTGTGTCTCTTTTAAAAATTAGAACAGTAGGTAAAATCTCTTCAGATGACCATGTTCAAATCTGCTCAATAACCACCATCTCCCACCTCGGTAATCCCTGTACCTGAATATGCTGGTGGCTGGGGTGGTTTCCATGTTAAATTCGGCCACTGGCACACCCTTGGCCGACACCTGGGGTGCAAACATGGCAGCAGGATAAACCACAGAGGAAGTTCCCACCTACAAAGCAAACAGATGGATATGGACACATGACCACGCTATGCCAAGAAGCAGCATTTTTTTCAGAAAACCTCACTTAAACTCAGGCAGGTTTGTGGTGGCAAGTGTGAGGAAAGCCAAACTGGATGGGATATGGAGAGTGTTTAAGGGACAAATGGGAAGTCGGGAGGCATCACTGGAATTCAAGGAGATGTGCTGTAAAAGGAGAGAGAGTAGCAAAGAAATGATTCAATCATCGCCTTTTGAGGGTTAGTTTTCTTTTTGTTTCTGCTCTTTACAGTGATGCAAATAATCCATGTCCTCTCTTTTTTTTAAAGTTAGATAATTCAAAGAAAAAACATGCACATCTTTCATGATCTTACTACCCCAAGATAACCACTGTTCACATTTTGATGTATACTCTTTCAGGTTTTCCCTATAAATATATGTTCTTCAGAAGAATGGGATGATCAGAATGTATCTTACAAGCCAGCTTTTCTCCCTTAGCCATCTGTCACGAACACTGACACTATACTCAACTTTGGGAAGCACAGTAAACACTGAATGAACAAATATACACACGAGAAAGGGCCTCTACTTTTAAAGACATGTTAAGGAAAATTTAAAATATGTCTACCCTTTGTCTATTTAATTCCACTAGGAAATTTGTCCTAAGGAAATAATTGGAAGAGTATTCTAAGAGTTATGGCTGAGGCTATTCACTGTAGCAATGTTTCAAATATCAAAATTTGAAACAGCTTAAATGCCCAACAATGGAAGATATGTTAAATACATCATTTTATATCCATACAGCAGAACACCACAGCAGCCAATTAAAAGATGATGTGCATTTAGATGTACTGACGTGGAATATATGAAGTGAACTGCTATGTGAACAATGTAGTTTCAAAACAGAACATATAATATAAACCCATTTTCTTATGTTTAATCAAGATGTGTACATCTGCATAAGAAAAGGTCTAGACCAGGGGTGGGCAAACTTTTTCTGTAAAAGGCCAGATAGTACTTTTTTCTTTAGCCTTTGCAGGCCATATGGTCTCTGTCACAAACATTCAGCTCTGCCATTACATTGTGAAAGCAGCCATGGTCTATACACAGAAGACACATGGCTATGTTCTAGTAAAACTTTATTTACAAAAACAGGTGGCAGGCCAGATTTGGTCCATAGGCCACAGTCTGCTCATCCCTAGTCTAGAAGAAAACATATCAAAACGCTAACACTGACTATTTCAGGATCGCAGAATTATGAGTGATTTGTAATTTTTTCTTTTTTTATTTTCTCAATTAAATTTAATAATGAGTATGTATTATTTTAAAAATCAGGACAATAACATGCCCTTTTAATGATGTGGGTGGGTTGGGGTGGGAGAAAAGGCTTTGAGAAGCCCAAAATGTGGTTTGGCATAGTTTCATATTTTTAAGATCAATTCTTACTTATTGCTTCTTGGGTTTTCTGTAGGACGCCACAAGATCCCTCAAAACATATCTTAAGAGAAGGAGTAAGGGAAAAGGAGAGAAGGAACAACAGCAAACTCCACCCCAGTCCTGGTGTTTCAGAAAGTCCCCAGGATTAGGGAAGGGTGTGACCTACCACTAGACATAAGTCACAGAGGGCCAGCTCTCTGTCAACCAACTCCAGAATGGTAGGATCCAGGTTTTCTCCGAACCACACCACGTGAGGTCGCAGGAGGCCTCCGCACCCTGCCTCTTCACACCTGTAAGAATATTATCCTTAACCCAAGCCCTGCCCTGCCTTGCCCTACCAAAAGATCTGCCCAGGGGATCAGAGGAAGCCCAGGGGCTGCCTCAAATCCAGTCTGTCCAGATAGGTCACCCCTGATCTTCCTTCTTATCCCCATCCCTGCCATCCCAGCCCATATGAGCTTGTCCTGAATATGAAGTACTGACTTTAAGTGCCTTATAAAGTTTTTATTTTGTCTGGATGCATAGTTGATTTGTGACGAATGTGTTTCAGCCAAACTTGACCTTCTCCTTCTAGTTTTCTTTCCTAGTTACTTCATCATACTCATGAGTGTGATTGTGCTCACAGTTACCCAGGTCTGGGAGGAACACTGGATTCACATTTGCCACCAACACCCCAATCATCCCCTAATTTCATCAATGACCCCCTTTCATTTTCTCTGAGATTCACTTCTTTCTCATCCTGTCTATAGTCAAGTTCTCCAGTGTCAATTACTAAAATTCTCTCATTGTTCACTCCTTACTATCCGTTAGTTTTCTCATATGTACCTCCTGCAATAACCTTCCCCAAACATCATTTTCATCATATGAATGTCCTACTCAGGACCCCCCAGGATTCCCAGTTCTTTCAGATTGAAACTTAAGCATTTAGTAATGAAAATTCTTACTAAGAAAAATAAAAAGTGTTCTGTGGTTAAATAAACCAGTGAAATATTAACATATTATAACCACTTTTAAGAGAGTAACAATGTGTTTTAGCATATGAAATGCTCTGAGAAAAGTAAACATACTTCAACTTTGTTGGGTCTAGTGTTATTTGAGCACCTTTTTTCAGGCAATGCCATGGATATAGTGCTCTATGAAACATTTTTGGAAGTACCGTTTTAATATCTAGTCTTGAAAATTTGATATAAAAATCTTTCTAGGGTTTCTTATTTTTTAATCTACAAAAATTATGTTTGGTCCTATAATTTCATCTTTGCAAGACCTTTTCCTGTTTCCATAACCCTGGATTAATAATACTGATGATGATGAGAAAGATGACGATGATAATAACTAATATTTATTACCCAGTTACTGGACTCTAGCCTCTATGCCTTACACTGGATAAGCATCTGTAGCATAACAGCTTCAGAAATTTTCCAGGCTTCAAATTGTCCTGCCGTAACACAAAGCAAAAAGTGTCAGTTCCCTTAACCCTGGTTTGGTTCATCCTTTGTCCTTTTGCCCTTGGCCATATAGGTCAGAGCTGTCTTTCACATTTACACATTTAAGAGGCATCTCACAAAATGAACTTAAATTCCGATTCCTAATTTTCTTTTTTTGTAATCTGGAAGACCAAATACAGATCAAAGTTTTTACCCACCGGGGAAGTTTCTCAACTGGGATTCTGGCATCTTGTGTTTCAGGTTCTGGAGCACTGATGTAAACAATATAAGAAAGAGAGAATGTCATTAGTAAAACTGAACAAAGAAATAAACCCCATGAGTTTGCATATTTGCCTGGCAGGATATGGTACAAAACTCCTAATTAATACATGCTAAAACCATGGGTAAAACCGAGGACCCTAAGAAGGGTCCTCGAAGGATAGACACTAAACAATTACCCATGGTTTTAGGTCAAGAGAGGGAATTTATATGTAGGGTAGGGGTGGAAAAGCTGGATGTGCTAAGGGGGAGTTTCATGATTTGCATTGTATATATTATAATTTGAATCTTCGGCAATGATATTACATTATTACTTGTATACTAATTTAAAATGGTCAAATAGAATTTTCTCAATATTCTGAGTCTGCTCTTTATTTCCTTCCCAAATTATAATAATAGTACACGTTTATCACAGAAATGTTGGAAAATTCAAAACGATATAAAGAAAAAATCAAAATTACCTATCCTCCCACCACTCCTGATAATCACTGATACACAGATACATCAACATGGGGACTGTGTGTGTGTGTGTGTGTGTGTGTGTGTGTGTGTGTGTGTATTTAAAAAGTTGGGATTATATTGTATAGAGTTAGATCCTGAGTTTTTCACTTAACATTGTAAATTGTGAGCAAAATATTTCTTTCATCATAGGGTATAATGTATCTAGTCTTATTTCTAACAAATATCCACAGGAATCTTAGATTAATGTTCCATTTCCTAGTATTTATGTTCAATTTAAAAGAAAAAGCAATATACACTTATTCTGTATTACAGCATAATTACCCTTTTCCTGATAAAGCTGGACAAATTGGACTCTTGTGATTCTCAGCCACAACTCCACAAGAGGTACATCGAGTTTTAAATATGCTACCTGAAAAAACACAAGTTAAGCAAGACCAGAAAGAGTATAATCAAGAGCAACTGTCTCCATGTTTCCACGTTCACTTTAGCAAATGGGCCTACCCTAGGTATCACAAGAAATGTAAAGGCAAGCAGTACTATTGAACAAGCCAAGAACATCTGTCCTCCTGGACTTTATAATCTGGAGAAAAGAGGGATAGATGAAATAACTTACTACATGGCTAAGGGGCTCTCAGATTGCCTTAGAATGATGTTCAGAAGGAACTGAACTGGCTGACAGGGTAGATGAAGCCAACTTAAACCTAAGGGCATGATTGATAAAAGTTCAGTAGCTTGGGATGTGTTTTACAAAATCTTAATTTCAAAATCTTGGGATGTGTTTTACAAAATCTTAATTTCAATTTAACTCTTTTATCCAAAACCAGCTCAATGATTAAATAATCAACTAATAAATGAAGAAAATAATTAATACTAGCAACAATTTATTGAGTTAAGCCAGTAACAATGACCACAACTCACTAAATATTCACATGTGTCCAGTGTTGTGCTGAGCATGTCACACACTGTAGTGGACACATATTGTTCCATTCTGTCCAGTGTAACTTCTTTGAGGAACCATCTCTCCTCTATCCCATGCTGAGCTGATGGAGCTGTCAATGACATCTCAAAATACAAGCTTGGGCACAATTTCTAGACTGATCCAATCATAATACCCTATTCCTCTAGCGGTAGTGTTTGGTCAAAGAGGAGGTATGTGACCCAAGCAAGGCCATCTAGAAGTTCATCTTCTGAGGAGATAGCTAAGCTAGAGTGAGCCTGGAGCCACCAGATGCTACCTTCGCTGGCACATGGAAGCAGATCAACTGCAGAGGGAGAAGTGAGGTTAACTCAAAGAGTAAACAAAGCTAGGGGAAGGAGAGGTAGAGAGGCAGGGAGAGAAAGAAAGGGATCAGGGCTCCTCAGTTTTGTGAGTCAAGATACCTATTTTGTCAGTTTCAGTATGGCCACTTTGTTCCATGTTAACATCTCTGAAATTGTGTCCTACAATTATTACTAGCCACATGATGGATGTGATGTGGTTGTCACAGCCAGCACTTGCACAGACTTGTTGAAGGATAACACCAATGACTGAAATGTTTGATGACTTGGTCGTTATTTTTTGGTGGCCTAACTGGGCAAAGGCAGTCCCTGTATATTTCAGCTGGCAAACCATTTAAGGGCCACTGGAGAAAGAAAACAAGTCCTGGTTATTACCTAGAACCTTTCTGCTGACACCTTTTAGTAAGACCAAGAAAGGCCCAATATCAAACTTGCAGAATGTGTGTCAGCAGCTTGGAAAAGAACCAAGAGCTTACAGAGCTCTTAGGAAGAGCTGCATCCCCAAACCCTTTGCTGGCACAGAACATGAAACTGCGGGGAGAATGCAGTTATCGATGCCTCAGAGTCATCCAGAAATGATTTAGAAATATCTTAACCACTTTATTTCACTCATGTCTTGTTTAGATAGTGAGAAATATCTTAACCACTTTATTTCACCCATATTTTGTTTTTATGTGTATGGGAGTGATATAATTTCTAAAAATCTGTATCCAAGTATGCTTTAACAAGCCCTTCCTATAAGTATAAAATAACAATTCTTAGGGACAATAAAATATCACGGTTTTAAGCAATTATTTTCTTTCTAAGTATCACATTAAAAACATGATGCATCTTAAAATTGATGACATCTTCACTGATGAAAGGAAGGGCATTCTTTTATTTTTATTTAAATTAGAAGAGAGTTCTCATCACTTGCAACCAAAAAAATCCCAACAAATATACCTATATAACCTATTTAATCCTTAAAAGAACTCTATAAGATAGGTGTTATCCCCATTTTATACATGGTGAGTGGCAGCCTACATTTTGACGCTGTAGAGAAATGAGATGCGCCATGAAGAGAGTCCCAGACCCAACAGAAGAAGGTGCCAAAAAGACACTTGGTGAGTGGGTGGCTGACCGCTGCTGGGACACAAAAGAGAGATGGGATCCAAGCAAACGGTGCTCAACTTTCATTATCAGGGTGACCGTAAGCCTAGGCAAAAATGGGCAACTTCACTGCAGATACACACAAGCAACATTCCCCACTGGGTCACTGTTTCTGGAAATTCCGTGCTTAGAAATGCATTCCTTGGGATCGAAGTTTTGTAGACTTTTAAGTGCACATGTTCTTGGGAAGAAATCCTTGCATGCCCATTTATACTCTTGTATGAATAAATGTATTAGATTTTGGTGAAAGCAAAGAGGGGAAATGATTAAGACGAAGGAAAAGGAGGGTGTCATCAGGGCAGAGAAGGAAAGCCAAAGGGACTCAAGACAAAACCCACGTCTGTCACAAACTTAGTGGCCTTGCTATAGTGAAGATCACTGAGCTGACAGCTCCCTAAAAGATCCAGGGTTTAGCAGAAGCACAAACCCTAGAGTGCTAACTGGGGGACAAAGGGAAAGTAAAAAGATGCCCCCAGGAATGCCAAGGTCCTCCGGTGCCAGATCCTGCTAAAGCCACAGCTGTTCAATGGCACGCACCTCCTGGTTCCCTTCAGCCCAATGGAGCAATTGTCTTGGAGCACAACCGCCCTCAACAGAACTCCCAAGGAGAGGAGTGCATGCAGCTGTGCAGACCAGCACTTCTCCAGTGTAATGTGCACACCAGATATCTGGGTGTCTTGTCAAAATGCAGATTCTGATTTAGCGGATCCAGGTGGGAAATGGCAAGATGCGTGTTTTCAAGTCTGGTTCCCCTCCCATGTAAGGCTGAGGGTCCTCACCATGAATTTCCAGAAGGTTCTTGGTGCCAGCCTTGCGGTGCAACTCATCGATGTTTTGGGTGATGACCGTGACCTTGCGGCCCTGCTCGTGCAACCGGGCCTCACACTCAGCGATGGCAAGATGCCCCGGGTTAGGCTCCGCACTGTGCATGAGTTCCCGCCGGTAGTGGTAGAACTCCCACACCCGGGATGGGTTTTGGGCAAAGGCTTCAGGAGTGGCCAGGTTCTAGGGGTGAGAGAGGAGGTAGGAGTCAGGGAGGGAAAGAAGCACTAATGCTCCAGAGCACAGGCAGCTGTCAGGCGTGGAACCTTGCAGCAACAGCCAACCCTGGAAAACACTGGAAGGCCCCTTTTAGTCTAAAACAGAGGCAAGTAGCCTTGGGAGGGTGCAAGTTGGAACACATTTCCTGTAGGTTCGTGCAGTGTGGCACACACAGGTCAGGGGCCTGGGCACCAGTCTCTGTTCCCATTCTGGGACTAATAGGGACCTTGGAGAAATCGGTTTTAATTTCCCCAATTATGAGGCAGGGAAAATGCGATCTGTCTCATTTACCACTCAAGTAAGTTATTATGAAAAGGAAGTAAAGCAATATGCAGGAAGGGAATTTAGATTGACTCTCCTTTTTCATGGAGCTCTAAAATATGTGAAGCCAGTATCATTTGTCCAGGAAAAAGAAGTGAAATGCAAAACGCCTAACTGAAGTATAATGGCCACAGTTAAAAAATAAGTTTTTAAAACTGTCATTATAGTTACACACACACCACTACATGTATGAAAGTGTATGTATTATATTAACAAAATATATGAAAATAGATTTTTTAAAGTATGATTCTTCTTCTAGGAGAGATAAATCTCATCTGTTGTGAACAAAAAGCAGAGCAGTAGTCATCTGAGGCTGTAAGCTGATGGGGAAACGGTACAAGAAAATCTTTGGCAATGACCAATATATTCCATATCTTGATTGTGGCAATGGTGGTATTATGCATTTTGTTTTACTGTAAAGGTCTCCTTCTACCTGGTAGTAATGTCAGCCTTCATTTGGAGAGTGGATCATCTATGCTGTGGATTATCCACAGCGACCCTATAGTTCCTTCCTTTTTGCCCTGCACTTAGAATACAAGTGGGCTGAAGCAGTTCACAGGTAGCACATCAACCTGGATATATGTCTTGGAACACTGCTGGAGTCACACATATTGACTTCTTTGCTTCTCCACAAACTCTGAGCTGCTATGAAATGACTGCCCATCCCTCTCGAAGCTTCTCCTGACACCTGTTAAGGCCCTCACTCCCTGCTTCTTTAATTCAGGGATTGCTCTCTGTGGCTCCTTTCTTTTGGGATCCCAATGGTCCTCTGTTCTTTCCTGTCCCTTCCTTCACCTTTTTAAAATTTTTTTTACTATTATTTTCAAATATGCAGTACACTGTTTAGACATTTATATAGTTTATGAAATGATCCATGTTTATGAAATGATCCACCTGATTGCTCTTTCTCTCCTCTGGCTCTCCACCTAGCCATTACATTAATGCTAACTGCATTCCCTATGCCGTGCTTCCCATCCCTGTGACCATCTACCAACTAATTTGCACTTCTTTAACCCTTCACCCCATTCTCCCAGCCCCCCAAACCTTCCTCCCCTCTGGCCCTCACCATATTGTCCTCTGTATTTGTGAGTTTGTTTCTGATTAGTTTGTGCTTTTTGTTCCTGAGGTTCTGCATATAAGTGAAATCGTATGGCATTTATCTTTCTCTATCTGATTTATTTCACTCAGCATAATAACCTCTAGGTCGATCCATGGTGTTGCGAACGGTAGGATTTTATTTTTTTATGGCTGAGTAATATTCCATTGTATATATGAACCATAACTTCTTTATCCAATCGTCTGTTGATGGGTAAAAACTGAGTTTAAAAAAAAAATCATGTCCCCGTAGAACTTATATTTTAATGGCCTTCATATAAAGTTTTGAACATTAAGTCCTAAGCCTTCAATAATTCAACTTTGGTTTTGATATGAAAAGTTCAAAAAAACTATAAAAATGTGTAATGCTTAATTTTACTATCTATAGTAAAGTAATGAATTATTCTAACCAAGGTTTTCTGATTCCCCTTTATTTACTAGAAGAAATCTAATTGTTATCTGAATAAATGCAATCTATACATACCTAGAAAGTAAGGCAAGTTGGCTGCTATGTTTAAATCACAGATCTTAATCATAAAGACATTACGCTGATGCCAAAATGAACAGGACAAATGAGTCATAGTTAATTTCAAAACTTTGTTCTCTGGGTTCCAGGCACGAGTATAGGTTCTGAGTCAAACTCTGTTATGGCTTAATTCAGAAGAGTCTCTTAATGCTCTGGAAACACTACCGACCTGAGATTGCCACTTTCTCCAATAACCTCCAGCTCCTCTGAAGGTCGGAAGCCCACTTTCAGCACTAATGCCAGCCCCTGAAATGACGACTATGTTCTTGGCTTTTGCAAAACACTTCCGAAAATCGGCCATATCTAAAGAGAAAATAAAATATCAATCCAGTGCACCATTTGGATATTTGTATCTCACATTAATTGTCTATACAGGTCTCCCCTGTTACCTGAAAGCAGAGCATTCCTATGAAACCTTGCATAAAATGAAGGAGCAACTACCTTAGGATGCATCTTGCTAATGGATACACAAAATAAATGGACATAAAGTACCAATGCTTATAGACACGGTTCAAAGCTATGTGCTAGAAGCTGAGGTACTGAGTATAAAGTCCATGTGAGTGTGTATGGACTGATCTCAGGTCCCCTGGACCCCAAAGGCTTCCTTTCCTCCCCAAGTTCACTTCCCTTTGGGGATCTTGCTAATTTCAGCTTCTCTCAGCATCATTATCAAAGGTGAGGACAAGGGCCCCTCAACTGTGAAAAAGTGCTCTGCTCCAAACCTGGACACTTGACTTTCTCCTTTACAGCTCAAATAAGAGTTAGAGTTTTCAGCAAGACAACACAAGACACCTGAGGTATCAGAAGGGAACTGAACACAGAGGATAACATGGCAGCAGATAATTGTGGCTACAGACCATGGCTTACTTTCCAGGTCGAAGGCTTTGTTCCGTACCTCCAGGCACCCTCCCCCGATCTCAGATCAACAGGGAGGGGCAGCAGCCATCATTTAGTGAGGGCTCACTGCACCCCAGGCTCTGTGCCAAGTACTTTATGTGGATCACTAGGTAGAGTGTGCCCCTTAAACAAATGTCTTCATCTCAGGAAAAGAATGAGGAGTCAGACGTAGAATTGCCACCATATCTCTTAGGTAGCAGAGAGTAGGTTAGAGCACAGCACATGGCTGAGCAACACTCTTCTCTACCAGGTACTGAGGCTCTGCAGGCCCGTATAGGTGGGGTAAGTAAATTATGTGGCCCCAGCTGGCCAAGCCTAAGCCATACAGAGCTGAGCATAAGCTGCAGGGAGAAGAGGGACTCCCATGCTGCCCTCCACCTGGAAGAACAAGTGCCAGACCAGCATTGCCTGTGGCTGGCCTGAGCCACTAAAGCAGACATCTTCCAAGAGTGGCCAACCTGTGCTAAACCACTGAAGATTTCAGCGAAAGTAGAAGTGAGTTCTTCAGCTGATGGAGTAGGCTTTCTGGTCTTCCCCCTTGGAGGTAGTGGTAACCATGGTGCCCCTGAGACTGAAAGTGTTTACTCTGAGATGGAACAGGTGACTGGCAGGATGGAGGAAAGGAAGAAAGATAGTGGGGTGGAGGCTCACTATAGACTAAAGGCCCAGATATGTTAATTTGTACGTTTTCCTCAGGTAAAGATATACATCATTTCTGTCCAGTAGCAAATTTAACCCCATATTACCCTGTAGGACAGTCTCCAGCTTTCTTCCCCTGCAGAGGTGAGGGGTTTAGAACACAAACTATGTGTGAAAGGCTTAAATGCAAATATTCTGGGAGAACAAAATGTCTTAAATGGACTTGCCTATTAAGAGATCATCTCTGACCTGTCCTGGAAGAAGGGCCTGCCTCAAGAGAAAAGGATTGAGTGGCTTTCTACAAAATCTTGCCCCACACCCACTTCAAATTCAATTCAAAGACATTTCCCTCTAAGTGTAGGAACTTTCAGGTACTTCAAATTCCACTGGAGATGAGGAGGTGGCAGGTTAACAAAGACCTACCTGAATTTGGACGAGCCATTGTTAGGCAAATCTTGGTTCCTGTGGCAGCTGGAGACTTTAATCCACAATATAGCTGGGAAATTAATCTCCTGGGGACAACCTGGAGAGGTCCCATCAGATTTTCTTTGTAGTATGAATTCTTGAGATGGACTTTAGAAAAATCACAGAAATAGAAACAATCAGAAAATACTTGTATTTCTACAAATGTATATATGTACACATATGTATATATGTATGTATGTGTATGTGTGTGTATGTAGATATATAGATATACCTCTAGGCTCTCTCATATATACATACATGAATGCCCTTAACAAAAATCTTTAGTAACAGGTCTTCATGGTACTCAGCCTCTAAACTAGCTATTTTCAATTTTTGCTCTCAAGCGCACCTAGGTGCCCTGGAACAGTGTTCTCTAAGTGTAGTCCCCAGATTAGCAGCAATGGCATCACCCGAGATCTTGTGAGAAATACAAAGTCATGGGCTCTACCTCAGGCTCACTGAATCAAAATCTCTGGGGGTTGGGGCTCAAACTGTCTTCTGGTGATTCTAATGACTGCTTAAGTTTCAGAACCACTGCCTTAGAGGTTTGGGAAGGGATGAGATGTGAGAATTCATTTGAAAAACAGGTTCTACTGCTTTTTAAAAGGTATGAAAACCACTGGCCTCTTTGGTTAAAACACAGTTTCTATGAGAATGTAAATTCTGAGAACTGAACTAGACAGGAAAGATATGTACTAATACAACAAATAGGATAAAGATGACATGTCAAAGAAACTTGTGTCTTAAAAAGCACATTTAGTAAAATTTTATCTATCCCTGAGGAATTTTATAAAACAGACAAAGACAATATTTGGATCAATGACATCAAAAGGGCAATTGGCAAAGCTGGTGTCTATCTAGTGGGTCAGATTGTTGGAAGAGCTCAGGATTAAAGTCTGCAGATATAAGAAAAATAGAAAAATAACACATTTCCCAAAAGTTTACGATCCCTTTGGAAGATAACCTATCAAAATTACAAATGCATTTTCTCTTTGGCCTAGCAATCCCAAGTCTGGAAATTTTTACAACAGTGAGTCCTGCACACATCCAAAATGACATATCTACAGGGTTGTTCCTTAGAGCACAGTCATTAATAGCAAGAGACTAGAAAAAACCCAAATGTCCATCTGCAGGGGACGGGTTCAATACAATGGCGCATTCACAAAAACATGGCTGCAGCAAAAAAACAATGTACATATGGTTCTACTTACATGACATTTGGGAATAAACAAAACTATGGGGACAGAAAATAATATATCAGTGTTAGCCCAAGCAGGAAGGAGTGAATACACAAAGGAGCATGATGGGATTTTGAGGGATGATGGAATTGTCCTACATATTGATTATGGTGATGGTTACATAATTATGTCAGTCAAAACCCATAGCACTCTACACTCAAAAAGGGTTAATTTTACTATATGTAAACTATAAAATAGTTTAAAAATAAAAACAATGGGTATAGAGTTTTAGTTCTTCAAGATAAAGCGTTCTGGAGGTTGGTTGCCCAACAATGTGAAATGTACTCTACTGAATTGTATCCTTAAAAATGGTAAGGATGTAAATTTTATGTGTATCTTACTACAACGAAAAAAAAATGAACCAAGTATAATTAAATGTGATTTGCCAGTGATTCAGCATTTATAAGCAGACAGCTCACTGGCTTCAGAAGTGAGTGTTGGCATCAGAAGGTCAGAGAATATTCAGTTTAAAAATAAATGTCTGGAAGATGATGCTCACAAACCTGTTAGTGCCAAATCAGATTACTGAATTCCATAAATTATCCCAATGTTCAGATTTCACATTAAAAAAATAAATGAAGACATTCTCTCTGATAGTAAAGATCTCCAGAATATAATGTCGAGGGGGAAGTCAGGTGCAAATAGTGTTGTGTCAGAGAAATAGAAGGGGATATGAGTATATACCATAGTACTTAATTGCACTTACTTTTTTAAAAATGGAAAGAGTTCTATGAAATTAGTAAAAAGAATTTGGGGTAGAGTGGGAAATAGGATATATGGAGACAAGTGGAAGCAAGAATTTTCAATATATATGTTTATATAGTTTGCATTGTCAATGCTCTGTAGCAAAATACCAGGCACACGTGTACCTCTAGTTGAGCAAATTGCAAGGAGAGAGAAGCAGACCATGAAGAACTGAAGGGTGTCTCAGTAAAAGTGTTAGAAAAGATTATAGGATTTGGGCTTGTGTTAGTTAAGGTTGGAGAGGGTTCAAGGAAGTGAGGCTTCACCTTACTCTGGGTTGGATGCTGTCAGGCAACAGGACACACTGACTGGACATTTTAGTGAATCTTATCTAAAAGGTGGAAGGAGTGAAGTGAAGCTCTATAGAGCTGTCATTACTCAATAAACAGCAGGCTCTGGTATAAGCCAGGATGTTTTGTCATTTTTGTGGTTTAGACATGTTCTTGTTATTGTCTGGGTTCACATCTATTACAGCATTGTCTTATTTTTGTCCCAACTGACCACGGTCACAGGTAGCCTTGTCTAATGTTGGTGTTCTGTGAAATTATATACATTCGACAGAACGTCAAGGCCTATCAGACAGTGCTAGGCCAAAAAGTTGAAGCAAATCAAATGTCCATCACCTTATAAACCGATAAATGAATTGTGGTCCATCCACACAA
>NW_011888861.1:6271383-6281760 GCF_000151845.1 Pteropus vampyrus
AAAGATTATAGGATTTGGGCTTGTGTTAGTTAAGGTTGGAGAGGGTTCAAGGAAGTGAGGCTTCACCTTACTCTGGGTTGGATGCTGTCAGGCAACAGGACACACTGACTGGACATTTTAGTGAATCTTATCTAAAAGGTGGAAGGAGTGAAGTGAAGCTCTATAGAGCTGTCATTACTCAATAAACAGCAGGCTCTGGTATAAGCCAGGATGTTTTGTCATTTTTGTGGTTTAGACATGTTCTTGTTATTGTCTGGGTTCACATCTATTACAGCATTGTCTTATTTTTGTCCCAACTGACCACGGTCACAGGTAGCCTTGTCTAATGTTGGTGTTCTGTGAAATTATATACATTCGACAGAACGTCAAGGCCTATCAGACAGTGCTAGGCCAAAAAGTTGAAGCAAATCAAATGTCCATCACCTTATAAACCGATAAATGAATTGTGGTGCATCCACACAATACAGTTCAGCAACAAAGAAAAAAAGAAAAAAAGAAAAAAATTGCTTATACAGGTAACGACATGGATGAATTTTTAAAGTATTAGGCAATAGTAACTTGCAATGGGAAAACCTGGCAGACACTACCTTAAGCAAGTGATTGAATTTAACATCCTCAGTAATGACATACTGACTTCATCTACCTCCTGATAGGATGAAATGAGGAGGGCAAAACATCACTTGTGAACTATTTTCCCTCAAAATGCATTAGTTTAGCTTAATTGTAAAAAAACATCAGACAAACCCCATTTGTCTACAGCAAAACTGGCCAGTATTCTTCAAAAAAGTTATTAAGGTTATGAAAGATAAAGACTGGGGACTTGTCCCAGGTTAGAGACTAAGGAAACAGGACAACTAAATGCAATGTGAGATGCTGGATTGGATTCAAGGTATGAAAAGGATCATTAATGGGAGAAATGGCAAAATTTGAATGAAATCTGCAAGTTAGTAAATAGTACTGTACCAATGTAAATGTCCTGGTTTAGATCCCGGTAGTCTAATTACATAAGATGTTAACCTTAGGGGAAATTGGGTAAATAGTACATGAGAACTCTGTGTACTATATTTGCAACATTTCTGTAAACCTGAAATTATTTCAAAATAAAATTGCTTTTGATAAAAGAAAGAAAACTATTATGCTAAGTAAAAGAAACCAAACTCGAAAGACTAATACTATTTAAGACCATTTATATGATATTCTGAAAGGGCAAACTAAAGGTACAGAAATCACAGCTGTGGTTTCCAGGGAATGGAGAAAAGGAGGAGGCAAGGAGGGCCAGGGAACATTTTTAAAGCAATGAAAAATTGTTTCTATTTTGTGGTGTTTTTTCAAAACTCACAGAACCTTACAATAAAAAAAAAAAGTTGAATTTTATAGGATGTAAATTATATTTGAATAAATCTCACTTAAAAACAAGAAACAAGCATGTCAACAAATTTTCATTGTAACTTGTTTCAGCTGTAATACACACACACACACACACACACACACACACACACACACACACACACACACACAGAGCTTAGAATAGTCAAAAAGAGAAAAATGATGTAGTGTTGGTTTCCAGAACACCTCAGAGGACAAGACCCTCTGGCTGCCCGGAGTCATTCCTTCAGAGAATGCAGATCAGAGGCAAAGGGCCCTTGGCTGACTGGCTGCCAGGGGGAGAAGGTGGGCAGTCTCAGATGCCACGACAGCTCAGGAGGGCCACTCTGGAAAGCAGCTTGCAGACTGCAACAGTGGGGATGCCTGACCATCATGAAAATCTCCCCAGTGCTCTATTTAAAGGAATTGTAGGAGGAAATGGCTTGGCATGATTTTCAACCAGGATGAGCATGATAAGCTTTTGGCGAACTTCGATTTGTTCAAAAAACTA
This sequence comes from Pteropus vampyrus, assembly GCF_000151845.1. NCBI lineage: Eukaryota > Metazoa > Chordata > Mammalia > Chiroptera > Pteropodidae > Pteropus > Pteropus vampyrus. The sequence goes on from NW_011888861.1 coordinate 6,273,260, forward strand.
TTTATTTGGAATACCTCAGTAAGGGACAAATGAGGTGTTACTATAGTTTGTTCTCTTTATTTTTAAATTATGGAAAAATTTAAACATATACAAAAATAGAATAATATATGAACTTATGTTCCCATTGCTCAGCTTCAATAATTATCAGATCTTTTTGAAGCTTTAAGATATTGTCACAGATGATATTCTTAAACTTGTACATCTTTAAAACTGAAGATTAAAGTACCCAATACCGCCTAACTTTAATAAAACCTCCTTATATGTTGTATGGTTACTTATGCTATCACTTTGAGTTTAATATATACCTTTGGTTATTTCTCTCAAAGATGAAGATATCTGATTCCACTGTTGCTTTCTAATATTTTAATTCAGACCAATTTGATCCAGAAAATTCTTCTGTCGATTTTAAATGTTAGCAAACATTCCTGCTTATTGTCAAAAAATTCTGGATAACTCCTGCCTAAAGTGTCATATTTTCTCTCAGATGTGAAAATAGGATTTTAAGTCATTAAGAATTTAAAATAATTTAAGGATTTAAAATCTAATCAACAGAATTATGGCAAAAGAAGGAGTTCTAGGAAAGTAACCTCACAGGGAGATCTGATAAATTCTCACTGGGCAGGTTATGGTGGGTAGTCACGTCCTAGGCATATAACTTTTTAGTAAAAAATTTAACTTTGCCTTAAGCAAGCATCTAGGTTCACACATCTTTGAAATAAGCATAACCACCCTCTAGAGAACACGTAATCTTGTTCATGTAATCTTAAGTTTCCTTAATTTCGAATTCATAAAAGAAACCACAAAACTCACTCACTAGAGGATTTGAGATCTTGCTTCCTAGCAATGTGGTCAGCTTTGGCTTAAGTAAATTCTAATAAAAATTCTCTACAGGTTTGGATATTCTTACATTGACAAAGGAATCAACATAAAGCAGTTGACTATGCGGATCTAAAGGATGAGTCTTCTCCTGGATAGCTGTGAAATGAAGGCAAATCTTCTATTCTGAACATGAGTGTTGTATTTGTTGCTAATTATCAAGCGTTGTCAAAATTTTGAGATTAAGGAATTTTTAATCATAGAAGTAACAAGATTAGGACTTGTATTATTGGGTAAATTATTACTAATTTTTATCTAAGTTTTTCTATTCATTTTCATTATTGAGTAATAATAATTACTTTCACCATAAAAATGAACTCAAAATAATTAAATGGAAAAGTTTTATTTGCTCATGTTTCAACATTCTCAAAAAGTCACTAGTTCCTAGACTCAGCCTAGGCAATGCAATCAGCAGGTATTTGGGGGGAGGACAGCTTTAGTTCTCATCTTATGTAAATCATAATGTCTAATGACATACAGATGTAGTTTACATATATGCATGTATACACACTCATGAATTATATCCAATTAAAATGCTCTTTCTAGACATGTATTTTTTATTTCAAATCTTTTATCATACCAATTTATTAGTGGAATCTAAATTTTTCATGTCTACCTGAAATAACGAATCAGTGAGAAAATTTTGGTCCCATGGGTTACAAAACCCAGTCGACTACTGCTTGTTTTATCAGTCGATATTTCATGTTTTTTAAAATGAATATGGGAATTGTTTTGCTAGATTTTCCATTAATTTACAAGATTTTCTGCAAGTCTCTAGTAAATAAGAAAAATAGATTGAAAACAAAACGTTCACAGTTTTGGCCAAGATTGGAAATGCTCAGAATATAAGCCTATTTTAAAGATGGTACCACAAAGTATTTATTGGAAGCACTGTCTATGCTAACATTTACCTGCTTTCCTGGGGGCTGGGGGAAGGTCGGGGTGGGCAGTGGTACCCCTTTCCACAAGCTTCTGACCCTGTTCAAGTGCAAAAGCAAGCCTATGGAAGGGCTGCAAGGAGAGATGTCTCCACAGTGCCAGAGCTGGAGGAAAGAGAACTTAGTTATCTAGTCCAGAAGCCCTCAGCGGTGAAAACTGCCCTGAGTGAAGCCACCAATTATTCTGCCTTGATTTTATTTTTGGGGTGAGAAGACATGCCTCAGGGGAGAAAAGTAATTCATCAAATAGTCATCTAAAGCTTTCAAAGATACTGAACACGTTCCTAAACACTGACACTACTCTAGGTGAATGGCAGTTCCGTTTAACCAGGCTTTCTTGTGAAACATGAAACTCGCCTACAGATTTAGAAAATAAAAGAAAAATGACTATGTTCCCTGGGGAAAAGAGGCAACCTACCAATTCTGAAAAATACAATAAATGAAAGATTATATCAGGAATTCAAGAGAAAAATATTCACCAAAAAAAACATTAAAATACATAAGTATGTTGCAAAGGAACTGCAACAACTTACACGAGTGTTCAGTAAATATTTTTTGAACACCTACAAGCTAAATTAATGCAATGCACCAATTCCTAGCTATCAACACTGGCAAACTCATTCCCCTCCCTCTTCTACCACCTGCTCTTGTCAAGGTCACTCGCAATTTCCACCTTGCTAAACATGGACCATGTCCAGCTTCTGGCCCATTTGATTCTCTCTGGGAAACTTGCTTCTCCTGGCTTCTAGTCGCCACCTTCTCCTGGTTTTCCTCCTAGCTCTCTGATGTCCCATCCTCCCAAGGCTTCATCCAGACTGAACACCCCCTCCAACAGAGGGCTCCCACTTCACACAACCAAGTCTGAGCTCGGGAACTTTCCCCATACCTTCAACCCACAAAGCCTTAAGGCACCACCCCCTTTAGCCCTGGTTTCTCCCTTTCTCTCACACCTCACACCCAACAGCCAGGCTGGTCAGCAGTCCTGGTGGCTACACCTCTAAACTACGTCCTGAATCCGACCCCTGCTCCCACGCCCATGGCCACCACCCAAGCCCAGGCCACCATTAGCTGTCACCCGGACTGCTCCAATAGCCAGAGTGACTCTACTTCACGGGGATACTCAGCTCAGAGCCCTCCGGGGGCTTCCCCTCCACGGCGGCCCACCTGCTCCGGCCGCGTTTCTTTCCGACCTCGTTTCCTGCCCCCTCCCTCGTGTCTCGGGCTGCAACTGCCCCCGCGCAGGCCCCGGAAGATACAGGCCCTCGGGCCTCCCCACGCGCTGCGGTCCAGACGCGGGAGCCTGTGGGGCCCTCCCGCACAGGCCGGGCCGGCTCTCCTCCCCCTTCTCTACTCCCGCCTCGTTCCGCCACCGTCCACGGCCCGAGGCCCGGAGAGGCGCCTGGGCTGCGCATGCGCGCCGCGCAGGGACCCGCCCCCTAACCCCGCCCCAGGTCGGCACCCGGTTGTGCTCGCTGCCTCCCGGAGTGCGCGCTCGGCCAAGGCCCCGAACGCGAGGGAGAAAGGCCGCTGAGACCCCGGCGGGGGAGACGCACCTGCTGAAGGCGGGAACGGCGGCAACGGTGGCCCGGGCGCGGGATCGGGCCGGGGTGGCGATGGGACGGGCGGAGCGGAGCGGCCCACCTGCCGGGGCTGCAGCGGCCCCTGCTGGACACCCAGACTGCTCCCCGAGCTGTTCCCTAGTCTTGTTCTTTATTAACTTTTGTTTCTTTGCTTATCTTTCTTTGAGAGTCGAGAGAGGGGTGGAGTCTTCCCTGGTCTTTTTGAGCTTCTCAGCTATATCGTGAATTACCACCGACTTTCCTCCTTGATTCTACAGCTGAGTCTCACAACTTCAGGACAGCATTTCAAATGTTGGGGCTTTCCCTGAAACATCAATTTTCCAATGATGGTTTATTGGATTCCCAGACTAGCCCCACAAACCTGAGTGCCGTGCTGAGATCCTTACCCCCTGTGTCTAAAGGAAACCGGTTCAGGGCCTCTAGCATTCATTGGCCCACATGGCTCCAGTGTGTGAGTTCCCTTAAAAATTTCCCTTAATCTTTAATTCGGGTTTACTACCAGCATTACTTTTCCTAGAATGTAATTGCTTACGGGCATGCTAGCGGACCCAGAAGGAGACTGGTCTGAGAACTTGGGTGCAAAAATTGTTACATTAACATTTGTTTTCTCAGCTCAGACTTCAACTGCTTCCCGCAGTTTGGCTGGAAATCCAGCCCACTTTGGAGGTCTTCTTGCTCCTGTAGACTGTACCAGAAAATTGGAAAAGTGCTTCACATCTGGCTATTGTTCGCCAAAGTACACAGCACACACTTTGTGCCAGATACTGCTGTGAGCTTCATGTGTATTAATTTAAGTCTTCGCCACCACTTGATAAAACAGATTTTGTTAACCTCACTTTAAAGATAGGAAAACTGAGGCCCAGAGAGGTGAAATAACTGCTCCAAGTAATGTAGGGAGGAAGCAAGAGAGTTAAAATGTTAATCAAGCCACAGTGAGAGACTGCAATATGTTGATCAGCCCTGCAGCCAGCCCTGAGCACACCTTCAGAACAAAGGAAAATTTCTGCTGGATTGCTAACAACCCATGCTCCCCACCTGTGAAGAGGAAACAAACCAAGAGTCATTCCCTATGGCTAAAATCATAGGGAACCTATAAATTAGAGGCTGGGAACTGCCAGCAAGTAAGTCTTTCACTTTACATATTCTTACTTTTTCATGCTACATGCTTTTCCCCTTCCTCACTGTATTTCCATATCAAAAGAAATGGGTTAAAGTCTTTTAAACAATAACTCACAAGAACTAAAGAATGATATACAAACTGAATTCTCTGAACACTCAAGGTCCCTCTCAGTGCCTTTACTCTCTCTCTCTCTCTCTCTCTCTCTCTCTCTCTCTCTCTCACAGTCTATTAACACTGTACCTCTCTGCCTCTGAGAGGAGACCATGCTTTGTGGAGTGTTACCCTTTTACTAATAAACTTTCCTGTTGACTCTAACTTTGGCGTGTGTGTTGATTTCTTTCTTTCCGCCAAAGGACCCTTTTCTCTCCATGCAGGGATTGGTCTCTCCGCCTCCTCATACTTGGGGAAATTTGCCTAGTCCTGCATCACAGGCAAAAACGCTATTGAATAGGATAGCTGGGATTTGAGCTGGTGGTGCCTCCACATACACTGCCACTCATTAAAGTGTTGTTTCATTGCTTTTTGTGCTTACAATATTCACGGTCAAATGTTAATCCTTTCTTTAATTCAGATATGGGGGGTGGGCAGAGAGTGGGGGAGGCCCGGTGCTCCTCACTGCAACCCTGCATGATCTGAAGGCTCAGTATGTAGCCTTCTGCTACCACCCACAGGTTGAGCCACCTGTAAGGTATTGCATTCCATGAAGGTACAGGAGTCCACCATCCACAGCTTCCCACCACACTATTCTTCAAACCCATCCCTTCTTCCAGGCTTGAAAGAGCTGACTCTTCCTCATCTGTGTCAGGCTATTTCCTCTTCTTGAATCGTCAGTCACCATCCTTTCCACCTTTCAAGCAACTCCAACTTAATTTTTTGATGCTCTTGTCCTTCCAAAACAAAGACTCTTCCCTCTTCCTGAAATGTACTTTTTTCCATTCCCTCCATAGTAATTCTTCGCATCTTTTCCAGTCTCAACTCAATTGTCACTTCCTCAAGGAAGCTTTCTCTGATCCCAGTTCCCCGCTCTCTCCGCCATTAAGTGAAGGCCTTTTGTGCCTGATACAGGCTCTTTCAGCACCACAGCAGGTATCCCAGTCAAGATTTCAAATGTATCTGTTTATTTGATTAAGTTTTCTCTCCACTGAAATTAGACATATTTGGCCACCCCTAGCTTAATCTCCATCCATCCATCCATCCATCCATCCATCCATCCATCCATCCATCCATTTATCAATTATGAACCAAATACTAGCTAGGCCTTCAATTAAAGCTATGCATAAAAACTAACAATTTCAGCAAGAATGTACACAGATGAAATAAAGTTCTTCCATCAAATATATTCTGTTTTATCTTTTGCCCTGTATCTAAAACTTTAAACGCTAAAATTTAACCTTTGCTTTTATTTTTTCGGACTCCAATATCTAATGTAAAAGTTCACATTCTCCCTAGAAGCATAAAGTATTTTTTAATAACCCTCCATCAGAGTCTTCAAGCTTAATGTGATCTGATGAGATGTCAAGGCAATCACCCCTAATCACCACACTCCACTAGACTAGTAAGGACAAAAATTATCCTCAGGAAACAAACAGAAAAGGTGCTTGTGGTTTAAGTTTAATCCAACAGGCATTTGTCCATTTTTTATTATATATTTGGTATATATTTATTTTATAAACATATTTGATCACTTGCTTCACCCAGTTTGTGATAATCACTGGAGTGCGTATATAAGTGTATTGCAGGTAATTCTACAGGGCTTAAGAATCCAGTCTCCATCACTTCTGTTTTACCATTTTGAGCCTCAGATATTTGACTTTTAAGATGAGGCTAATCGTGCCCATTCTTACTGGATTGTTGTGAGGAATAAGCGAAATGAGGTATGTGGTATATTTAACACAGCGCTCAGAAGACAGTAAAACACGATAAGCAGTTGCCATTAATTTACTACTTTCCAGAACTAGTTTATGGAAACACCTTATAGATTTCGTTTTGAAAGAATATCCGAGTTATTATTTCCAACTATTGACCCCCTTATCCTTGTACTATTTCATTAACCTCCTTGAAAAAGAGACAGTATGTCAATCCTCTTGGTAAGGTATCAAACAAATATTAATCAGATTCTGAATTTTGCTGCAACGCCTGGATGCTTGTTAGAAGTGCAGAATCTCAGGCCCCACCCTGGAATTCTCCATCAGAATCTGCATTTTAAGAAGATCCCTAGGTGATTCCTCTGACTTTTAAAGTTTGAGAGATACTGCCATTGTTTACCTACCAGTGGGTGGAAAGTTATTATAAACAGCTGCTGCAACCTGGGAAGGTGTAACATGGTGTTATATGAGAAAGTCATTCCATCCTTGTTCTTGCCCAATGGAAAAGTGATCTGTTTTCAGCTGGAATCAAAAACTAGATATTATATTTCTCATCAAAAAGAGCAAATAAAACACCCATTCTTTATTTCAGTGCATGCAAGGGGCACAGAATGTTGATCCATAGAGCAAAGAGTGTTAAAATTAGGGGAAAAGCTGAGTACTGAGCAAACCGAGGCACTTTTTCCTTGGTGTTAAATAATCACTGGCTGATGTTTATAAAGTTTCCTTGGAAATATAATTGATAAAATCTCCAATTAATCTCCAATTAATAAGAGATCTGAATTTTTTTCAAATGTCTAAACATTTTGTATTTCTTCCAGCAATATGACATTATCAGTATTTTCAAAGGCATTCTAACGTATATGGTGACATCTCATTGTAGTGTTAATTTACACTTCTGTAGTGAATACCTACCTTGAGCATATTTTTATGTGCTTATTTGCTATCTAAATCTGTTTGGTGATGTGTCTGTTTAAATACTTTACCTACTTTTAAAAATTGGGTTGTTTGTTGTCTTATTATTGATTTGTGAGAGTTCTTATCAGATATGTGTTTTGAAAATATGTTATGTCTGTGGCTCATCTTTTCATTTTCTCATGAGCATCTTTTAAAAAGCAGATTTTTAATTTTGATGAAGTCTAATCTACAACTTCTTTTATGGCTCGTGATTTGATTTTTTGTGTAAAGATTTCCTTCTATGTTTTCTTCTAAAAGTGCATTTTCTAATATGATAGCCACTAGTCAAACGTAGTACTTAAATTTAAATTAATTAGAATCGAATTAAAGTAAATTAAAAATTCAGTTCCTTAGTGACATTAGTCACATTTCAAATTTGCATTAGCCACATGTGGCTACTGGGTACTGTACTGAACAGCAATATAAAATTTAAAAAGCAGAATAATAAAACATTTCCATCATTACAGAAAGTTCTATTGGAAAATGAAGTTTAATAGGTTTAAGTTTTACGTTTAGATCTGTGATCCATTTGATCAGCAATCTCACTCTTGAGTATTTCGATTAAAATGAAAACGTTCAGAGAAACACCTCAAAGCTAATGTTTATAGCAGCTGTATTCTTAATTGCCAAAACCTGGAAATAACCCAAATGTTCATCAATTGTGAAAGCATAAACAAATTGTGAAACAGCCTTACAATGAGATACTACTCAGCAATAACAAGAGACAAATGAATAACATATGCAACAATATGGATGAATCTCAAAAGCATTATGTTAAGTGAAAAAAGCCAAACTCCAAGGCCACGTACTGTATGATTCTATTTATATCACATTATGGAAAACACGTTAAAGTCAGATCAGTTGCCAGGGAATGTGGGTAGAGTAAGAGATTGATTACAAAAAGCATAAGAAAATTGAGAGGAGAGAGAGAAATATTCTAAAGTTTCATTGTAGAGGGGATTATATGACTATATACATTTTTCACAACTCATAAAACTATACATCTAAAATGGATGAATTTTACTGTATATAAATTATATCTGAATAAACTTGACTTTAAAAAAATAAGAGCTCTGAGTACTTCTTTATTTATTTATTTATTTTAGTTTCAAGTATACAGTTCATTGATTAGACATCTATATAGTTCATAAATGATCCCCCCAAT
>NW_011888861.1:6282545-6287055 GCF_000151845.1 Pteropus vampyrus
GAGTTATTATTTCCAACTATTGACCCCCTTATCCTTGTACTATTTCATTAACCTCCTTGAAAAAGAGACAGTATGTCAATCCTCTTGGTAAGGTATCAAACAAATATTAATCAGATTCTGAATTTTGCTGCAACGCCTGGATGCTTGTTAGAAGTGCAGAATCTCAGGCCCCACCCTGGAATTCTCCATCAGAATCTGCATTTTAAGAAGATCCCTAGGTGATTCCTCTGACTTTTAAAGTTTGAGAGATACTGCCATTGTTTACCTACCAGTGGGTGGAAAGTTATTATAAACAGCTGCTGCAACCTGGGAAGGTGTAACATGGTGTTATATGAGAAAGTCATTCCATCCTTGTTCTTGCCCAATGGAAAAGTGATCTGTTTTCAGCTGGAATCAAAAACTAGATATTATATTTCTCATCAAAAAGAGCAAATAAAACACCCATTCTTTATTTCAGTGCATGCAAGGGGCACAGAATGTTGATCCATAGAGCAAAGAGTGTTAAAATTAGGGGAAAAGCTGAGTACTGAGCAAACCGAGGCACTTTTTCCTTGGTGTTAAATAATCACTGGCTGATGTTTATAAAGTTTCCTTGGAAATATAATTGATAAAATCTCCAATTAATCTCCAATTAATAAGAGATCTGAATTTTTTTCAAATGTCTAAACATTTTGTATTTCTTCCAGCAATATGACATTATCAGTATTTTCAAAGGCATTCTAACGTATATGGTGACATCTCATTGTAGTGTTAATTTACACTTCTGTAGTGAATACCTACCTTGAGCATATTTTTATGTGCTTATTTGCTATCTAAATCTGTTTGGTGATGTGTCTGTTTAAATACTTTACCTACTTTTAAAAATTGGGTTGTTTGTTGTCTTATTATTGATTTGTGAGAGTTCTTATCAGATATGTGTTTTGAAAATATGTTATGTCTGTGGCTCATCTTTTCATTTTCTCATGAGCATCTTTTAAAAAGCAGATTTTTAATTTTGATGAAGTCTAATCTACAACTTCTTTTATGGCTCGTGATTTGATTTTTTGTGTAAAGATTTCCTTCTATGTTTTCTTCTAAAAGTGCATTTTCTAATATGATAGCCACTAGTCAAACGTAGTACTTAAATTTAAATTAATTAGAATCGAATTAAAGTAAATTAAAAATTCAGTTCCTTAGTGACATTAGTCACATTTCAAATTTGCATTAGCCACATGTGGCTACTGGGTACTGTACTGAACAGCAATATAAAATTTAAAAAGCAGAATAATAAAACATTTCCATCATTACAGAAAGTTCTATTGGAAAATGAAGTTTAATAGGTTTAAGTTTTACGTTTAGATCTGTGATCCATTTGATCAGCAATCTCACTCTTGAGTATTTCGATTAAAATGAAAACGTTCAGAGAAACACCTCAAAGCTAATGTTTATAGCAGCTGTATTCTTAATTGCCAAAACCTGGAAATAACCCAAATGTTCATCAATTGTGAAAGCATAAACAAATTGTGAAACAGCCTTACAATGAGATACTACTCAGCAATAACAAGAGACAAATGAATAACATATGCAACAATATGGATGAATCTCAAAAGCATTATGTTAAGTGAAAAAAGCCAAACTCCAAGGCCACGTACTGTATGATTCTATTTATATCACATTATGGAAAACACGTTAAAGTCAGATCAGTTGCCAGGGAATGTGGGTAGAGTAAGAGATTGATTACAAAAAGCATAAGAAAATTGAGAGGAGAGAGAGAAATATTCTAAAGTTTCATTGTAGAGGGGATTATATGACTATATACATTTTTCACAACTCATAAAACTATACATCTAAAATGGATGAATTTTACTGTATATAAATTATATCTGAATAAACTTGACTTTAAAAAAATAAGAGCTCTGAGTACTTCTTTATTTATTTATTTATTTTAGTTTCAAGTATACAGTTCATTGATTAGACATCTATATAGTTCATAAATGATCCCCCCAATTGCTCCGTCCCTCCCCTGACCCTCCACATAGCCAATATATTAATGCTAACTGCATTCCCTATGCTGTGCTCCCCATCCCCATGACCATCCATCAGCTACTAATTTGTACTTCTTTAACCCTTCACCCCATTCTCCCAGCCCCCTAACCGCTCTCCCTTCTGTCCATCACCAAATTGTCCACTATATTTGTGAGTCCGTTTTTGATTAGTTTGTTCTTTTTATTTCTTAGATTCCACATATAAATGAAATCATACGATATTTATCTTTCTCTGTCTGACTTAAATACCTTCTAGGTCCATCAGAGCAAAACCTTTTTCTATCTCCTTCCTTTAAGTCTATGTGTGTCTTTTAAACTGAAGTGAGTCTTTCATAGGCAACATGTAGGGGTCTTGTTTTCCTATTCATTCATCCACTCTATCTTTTACTTGGAGCACTTAATTCTTTTTCTTTTGAGGTACTTACTGATAGGAATATGGTTGTTACCATTCTTTATTCCTGTTTTTGATACACGATTTTTCTTCTTAAAAAAGTCCCTTCAACATTTCCTGTAATACTGGCTTGGTGGTGATAAATTCCTTTTTTTTGTCTGGGAAGCTCTTTATTTGTCCTTCAACTCTAAATGATAACATTGCTGAATAAATTATTCTTGGTTGTAAATCCTGGGTCTTCATCACATCTAATATTTTATGTCAAGTTCTTCTGTCTTGCATAGTTTCTTTTGAGAAATCAACTGCCAGTCTTATGGGTATTCCCTTGTAGGTAACTATCTGCTTTTCTCTTGCTGCCTTTAATATTCTTTCTTTGTATTTAACCTTTGGCATTTTAATTATGATGTGTCTTGGTGTGGGCCTCTTTGGATCTCTGTTTTTTGGGATTCTCTGAGTCTCCTGGAGTTTTATGTCCATTTCCTGCACCAGGTCAGGGAAGTTTTTCATCATTATTTCTTCAAACAGCTGTTCAACATCTTGTTTTCCTTCAGGTACGCTGATGAGATGAATATTTTGACCTTTAATAGTAGTGTCCCATGTGCTCCTTAAATTATTTTTATAGTCTTGGCATCTTTTTTCTTGCCATTCTGATTGAGTGTCCTTGGCTTTTCCATCCTCTAAATAGGTCATTTGATCCTCTTCTCTATTCACTCTGTTTATTCCTTTGTTTATTCCATTAAATATACTTCTCATCTCAGATAATGTGTTCTTCATTTCAGACTGGTTCCCTTTTATAATTTCCATTTCCATTTTTATGGTTTTATCTCTTTGTTGAACTTCTCACTGAATTTACCTAGACTTCCCAAAAGTTCATTGAGCATCTTTATAAACAGTGATTTGAACTCTGCATCTGTTAGATTTCTTGACTTCATTATTTCTGGATCTCTGTTCTGTTCTCTCATATGGTTTCTGCTTCTTTGCCTTCCCATTTTGGCTGTCTTTCCGTGTCTGTTTCTATGTACTAAGCAAAGCTCCTCAGTATCCTGGTCTTATTAGTGTGGATTTGTGAAGTAGGTGTCTGTCCAGTGGCACAGTCCTGAGAGGGTTCAGCTGCAGGCCAAACTTAGCCCGAGCCTCTACCCCTCCAGGGCCACCTGTTAAGGTTCAGCAAGCAATCCACAGATGCTGTGCGTATAGTTGCCTCAAAAGGCCACACCAGAAACCAAGGCCAGTTGCCTCCAGTGTGAGTCTAGGTGCTGCTCAGCAAGGGGCACCTGACTCACTGAGGATATACCTGGATGTGGCTTGGGTGGGGCTGTGAGTTGTGGTAGGTGGGATTTCAGGGAATCCTCCAGGTAGAGTGACCTCTGTTCTCCAGTTTGATGACATCTCTGCTATGGTGGTGCTGTGTCCGCGCACTGGGAGGGTGATGGGCTCAACAGGGTACAATGGATACCGCTGGCACTTCTGTACAGAGCTAGTCTCACCTTGGCCCTCACTCCAACAATGTCTCCCTGTAAGTCCCTGGAGCCCCTTGCACGCAGCCAAATCAGCACTGGTGCTCAGAGTGAGCAGGTCCATCACCTCAAAAATCCGCTTGCAGACACGGCCCCTTTAAGAAGTGTCTGCCACTGCCAATGCCACAGCCTCTGTCTCACTCAGCCACTGGAGACCAGGCAGCCCCGCGTCCTCGCCCTGTCCTACCTTCCGCTGTTGCAGGGTGATTTCTTGAATTTCTCCCTAGTTGTATGGCTTATTCATCTAGATCCCAGGCTATTTTTCCTTGCTGCTGCTCCTATTTCCATTACAATTTTGATTTGGTTGCCAGAGGAATGAACCTCTAGAGCCTCTATCATCTATGCCATTTTTTTCCCTCTCTGAGTACATCATCAACAAAAAATGAGGGCACAGGTTCATAGTTACCTATTCTTGTGTAACAAATTATGGCAAAATTTAGCAGCTTGAAACAAAAAAATATTTATTATCCTCACATTTTCTGTAGGTCAGGAATCTAGAAACTGCTTAGCCTTGTGGTTCTGTCTCAGGGTCTCTCATGAAGTTGTAGCTAAAGGAACTACTGTCATGTGAAGGCTCA
>NW_011888861.1:6287105-6291492 GCF_000151845.1 Pteropus vampyrus
TTATTCCTTTGTTTATTCCATTAAATATACTTCTCATCTCAGATAATGTGTTCTTCATTTCAGACTGGTTCCCTTTTATAATTTCCATTTCCATTTTTATGGTTTTATCTCTTTGTTGAACTTCTCACTGAATTTACCTAGACTTCCCAAAAGTTCATTAAGCATCTTTATAAACAGTGATTTGAACTCTGCATCTGTTAGATTTCTTGACTTCATTATTTCTGGATCTCTGTTCTGTTCTCTCATATGGTTTCTGCTTCTTTGCCTTCCCATTTTGGCTGTCTTTCCGTGTCTGTTTCTATGTACTAAGCAAAGCTCCTCAGTATCCTGGTCTTATTAGTGTGGATTTGTGAAGTAGGTGTCTGTCCAGTGGCACAGTCCTGAGAGGGTTCAGCTGCAGGCCAAACTTAGCCCGAGCCTCTACCCCTCCAGGGCCACCTGTTAAGGTTCAGCAAGCAATCCACAGATGCTGTGCGTATAGTTGCCTCAAAAGGCCACACCAGAAACCAAGGCCAGTTGCCTCCAGTGTGAGTCTAGGTGCTGCTCAGCAAGGGGCACCTGACTCACTGAGGATATACCTGGATGTGGCTTGGGTGGGGCTGTGAGTTGTGGTAGGTGGGATTTCAGGGAATCCTCCAGGTAGAGTGACCTCTGTTCTCCAGTTTGATGACATCTCTGCTATGGTGGTGCTGTGTCCGCGCACTGGGAGGGTGATGGGCTCAACAGGGTACAATGGATACCGCTGGCACTTCTGTACAGAGCTAGTCTCACCTTGGCCCTCACTCCAACAATGTCTCCCTGTAAGTCCCTGGAGCCCCTTGCACGCAGCCAAATCAGCACTGGTGCTCAGAGTGAGCAGGTCCATCACCTCAAAAATCCGCTTGCAGACACGGCCCCTTTAAGAAGTGTCTGCCACTGCCAATGCCACAGCCTCTGTCTCACTCAGCCACTGGAGACCAGGCAGCCCCGCGTCCTCGCCCTGTCCTACCTTCCGCTGTTGCAGGGTGATTTCTTGAATTTCTCCCTAGTTGTATGGCTTATTCATCTAGATCCCAGGCTATTTTTCCTTGCTGCTGCTCCTATTTCCATTACAATTTTGATTTGGTTGCCAGAGGAATGAACCTCTAGAGCCTCTATCATCTATGCCATTTTTTTCCCTCTCTGAGTACATCATCAACAAAAAATGAGGGCACAGGTTCATAGTTACCTATTCTTGTGTAACAAATTATGGCAAAATTTAGCAGCTTGAAACAAAAAAATATTTATTATCCTCACATTTTCTGTAGGTCAGGAATCTAGAAACTGCTTAGCCTTGTGGTTCTGTCTCAGGGTCTCTCATGAAGTTGTAGCTAAAGGAACTACTGTCATGTGAAGGCTCAATTGGGGTTGTCGGATCTTTATGCTAAGCTGCTCCTGTTTTCTTGACCTACAGAAACTGCAAGATAATAAATGTTATTGTAAGCCAGTAAGTTTTGGGTTAATTTGTAAAACAGAAATAGACAAGTAATGCACATATCAATGGCAGAGAGAAAATGAGAAGTGCCCAAAGCAGCAGAAATAACTTAGTGCCTATAGGGACTTTGTAACAGAGACAGCCTCTCACCTCTGAGCTCAGCTGGAAATCTCCAGGGTAAGGACAAGATGTTCAACTAAACAAGGTTAAAGAGAGGTTCCCCTAATGTTTTTTTTGGGGGGGGGGGGGGGAAACAGAGGAGAATTAAGCACAAGATGAGAAGAAAGTAATGGATACTCTTGAGACTTACCATATGCTCAGGCTTTACCCAGGCCCAGGGTCTTCTGAACTTGCTCATCCACCCCACGATAGATGTGCGTAGTAGAAGTTGTCACCAAGAAAGTCTTAACTGGTGAACTGCCAGGAGAATGGCAGCTCAAAAAATGAATATGCATTAACTACAGAGCCTTTGAGAGTGAATTCATCCTATAGGAAGAAAAAGTCAGGGATGCTGAGCAGGACTTGGCAGTAAGCCTAAGGTTTGAAGTTCCAGGTAGAGCACAGTGATTATTACAGGAGCCTGGCCCCGGCCAGTCCCCTTGACAACATAGGAGCTCTAAAGAGGAAAGAGCTTATGTAAAATTAAAGTATTCACCTTATTAAACTCTGTGATACCTGGGGCTAAGGATCTCTCCTGGGGGCTTCTAAGAATGTAACAAGAAGAACAGTATTCACAAGTCATTACCTAGTACACAGAAGAAATAACATGTGAACAATGGCCCAAGCAGACTGTTGAGTGGTAGGTGGGGCTAAGTCATCTTACCGAAATGGGCAGTGGCACAAGGGGCTTGGAAATGTCCACAAGTATATGAAGGAAGACAAATACCAACACTTGAAAATAAACAACAACAGCCCTGGAAAACTAAAGTTACAAAGGTGTGGGCAATTTGACTAACAAAATAAGTGTCTAAGTGGTAAAGTGACTTTTGTACCTTCAGCTGCTAAGGTCTGGGGACATTCCAGTTATAGAAGAATAGCAGTCTGGTTCTTAATTGCAAGCAAGAGAAACTAATTTGGGCTGGATTAATGGGAAAAAATTAATTTATTTTAAAAAATTAGGTAAATAACCACAGTAATTTGTTAATGGATAACAAGATAAAAAGATGTAAATTGTGACATCAAAATTATAAAGCATGAAGAGGAGTAGAATAAAAATGTAGAGTTTTAGAATACATTCAAACAAGTTATTATTAACTTAAAGTATACTATTATAAACATAAGTTGTTGTAGATAAGCCTCACGGTAACCACAAAGCAAGAACCACTCATAGTAGATACACAAAAAATGAAGAGAAAGGAATTTAAGCATACAACTACAGAAAATCATCAAGTCGCAAAAAAAGAAAGCAAGAGAAAAGGAACAAAGAAACCATAAAACAGAAAACATTTAACAAAGTCTATACCAATCAATAATTACTTTAAAGGTAAATGAACTAAATTCTACAGTTAAAAGACAGAGTAACTGAATGGATAAAAATACAAGACCCAACTATTTTCTACTTATAAGTGACTCACTTCACCTTTAAGGACACACACAAACTGAAGTGAAAGGATGAAAAGATATTCCATACGAATGGAAACCGAAAGAAAACTGGATTAGCTATACTTAGACAAAATAGACTTTAAGTCAAAGACTGTAATAAGAGACAAAGGAGGGCATTATATAATGGTAAACAGGTCAATCCAACAAAAGGATATAACATTTGTAAAGATGAATGCACCCAAAATAGGAGCGCCTAAAGAAGAATATTAATAGAACTAAAGGGAGAAATAGATATCACCACAATAACATTAGGGAACTTTAATACCTTACTTTCATCAATGGATAGGTCATTTAGACAGAAAATCAATAAAGTAGCATTAGACTTACACAACATGTTAGATCAGATGAACTTAACAGACATATACGGAACATTCAGTTCAAAGGAAGCAGTATACACATTCGGCTCAAGGGTACATGGAAGAAGATACTCCGTAATAGATCTTATGATAGGCCACAAAGCAACTCAGTAAATTTAAGAAAACTGAAATTATGTCAAACATCTTTTCTGACCACAACGGTATGAAACTGAAAATCAGTTATAAGAAGAAAACTGGAAAATTCACAAACGTGGTGATTAAACAACATGCTGCTAACAACCAATGGGTCAAAGAACAGATCAAAATAGAAATCAAAAACTATCTTGAGACAAATGAAAATGGAAACACAACATACCAAAATTTATAGGATGCAGCAAAGGCAGTTCTAAGAGAGAAGTTCATAGTGATGAATGCCTACATTAAGAACAGGAAAGATCTCAAACAAACAACCTAACTTTACACCTAAAGGAATTAGAACAACAACAAACTAAACTCAACATGGCAGAAAGAAGAAAATGCCAAATATCAGAGACGAAATAAGTGAAATAGAGACTAAAAAGACAATAGAAAAGATAAATAAAACTAAGAGTTTTTTTTTTAAAGATATACAAATATAGATAAGCCTTTAGCTATACTCACCAAAAAAGAGAGAGGACTAGAATGAATAATACCAGAAATGAAAGAGGAGATGTCATAACTCCTACCACAGAAATACAAAGTATCATGAGACTATTATGAACAACTATACACCAAAAAATTGAACGACCTAGGAGAAATGGATACATTCCTAGAAACATACAACCTACCAACCTACTGAATCATGAAGAAATAGAAAATCTGAAAAGACTGATTACTAGCAGAGAGATTGAATTGATCATTAAAAACCTACCAACAAACAAAAGTCCAGGACCAGATAGAGTCACTGGTGCTTTTTGGCCAAACATTTAAAGAATTAACACCAATCCTTCTCAAACTCTTCCAAAAAATAGAAGAGGAGGGAATATTTTTAAACTCA
>NW_011888861.1:6291542-6294403 GCF_000151845.1 Pteropus vampyrus
GGTAACCACAAAGCAAGAACCACTCATAGTAGATACACAAAAAATGAAGAGAAAGGAATTTAAGCATACAACTACAGAAAATCATCAAGTCGCAAAAAAAGAAAGCAAGAGAAAAGGAACAAAGAAACCATAAAACAGAAAACATTTAACAAAGTCTATACCAATCAATAATTACTTTAAAGGTAAATGAACTAAATTCTACAGTTAAAAGACAGAGTAACTGAATGGATAAAAATACAAGACCCAACTATTTTCTACTTATAAGTGACTCACTTCACCTTTAAGGACACACACAAACTGAAGTGAAAGGATGAAAAGATATTCCATACGAATGGAAACCGAAAGAAAACTGGATTAGCTATACTTAGACAAAATAGACTTTAAGTCAAAGACTGTAATAAGAGACAAAGGAGGGCATTATATAATGGTAAACAGGTCAATCCAACAAAAGGATATAACATTTGTAAAGATGAATGCACCCAAAATAGGAGCGCCTAAAGAAGAATATTAATAGAACTAAAGGGAGAAATAGATATCACCACAATAACATTAGGGAACTTTAATACCTTACTTTCATCAATGGATAGGTCATTTAGACAGAAAATCAATAAAGTAGCATTAGACTTACACAACATGTTAGATCAGATGAACTTAACAGACATATACGGAACATTCAGTTCAAAGGAAGCAGTATACACATTCGGCTCAAGGGTACATGGAAGAAGATACTCCGTAATAGATCTTATGATAGGCCACAAAGCAACTCAGTAAATTTAAGAAAACTGAAATTATGTCAAACATCTTTTCTGACCACAACGGTATGAAACTGAAAATCAGTTATAAGAAGAAAACTGGAAAATTCACAAACGTGGTGATTAAACAACATGCTGCTAACAACCAATGGGTCAAAGAACAGATCAAAATAGAAATCAAAAACTATCTTGAGACAAATGAAAATGGAAACACAACATACCAAAATTTATAGGATGCAGCAAAGGCAGTTCTAAGAGAGAAGTTCATAGTGATGAATGCCTACATTAAGAACAGGAAAGATCTCAAACAAACAACCTAACTTTACACCTAAAGGAATTAGAACAACAACAAACTAAACTCAACATGGCAGAAAGAAGAAAATGCCAAATATCAGAGACGAAATAAGTGAAATAGAGACTAAAAAGACAATAGAAAAGATAAATAAAACTAAGAGTTTTTTTTTTAAAGATATACAAATATAGATAAGCCTTTAGCTATACTCACCAAAAAAGAGAGAGGACTAGAATGAATAATACCAGAAATGAAAGAGGAGATGTCATAACTCCTACCACAGAAATACAAAGTATCATGAGACTATTATGAACAACTATACACCAAAAAATTGAACGACCTAGGAGAAATGGATACATTCCTAGAAACATACAACCTACCAACCTACTGAATCATGAAGAAATAGAAAATCTGAAAAGACTGATTACTAGCAGAGAGATTGAATTGATCATTAAAAACCTACCAACAAACAAAAGTCCAGGACCAGATAGAGTCACTGGTGCTTTTTGGCCAAACATTTAAAGAATTAACACCAATCCTTCTCAAACTCTTCCAAAAAATAGAAGAGGAGGGAATATTTTTAAACTCATTTTATGAGGCTAGAATTACCCTGATACAAAAACAAGATGGAAGCACTACAAGAAAAGAAAATTATAGACAAATACCTCTGATGAACATAGATGCAAACACTCCTCATCCATATTAGCAAACCTAATCTAATAACACATTAAAAGGATCATTCACCATGATCAAGTGGGATTTCCAGGGATACAAGGATGGTTCAACAGCTGCAAATAAATTAACTTTTAATGTGACACACCAAATTAACAAAATGAAGGATAAAAATCATAACATCTTCTTAATAAATGCAGAGAAAGCATTTGACAAAATTCGACATCCATTTATGATAAAACTCTCAATAAAGTGAGTATAGAGAAAATGTACCTCAACATAATAATGTACACAACTAACATCGTACTCAACAGTAAAAAGCTGAAAGATTTTTCTCTCAGATCAGGAACAAGGACACATGCCTTCTCTGACCACTTTTATTCAACATAGTATGGAAAGTCTTAGCCAGAACAATTAAGCAAGAAAAAGAAATAAAAGGCATCCAGGTCAAAATGGAAGAAGTAAAATTGCCTCAGTTTGAAAATGACATGATATTATATATGGAAAACCCTAAAGACTCCATTAAAAAACTGTCAGAACTAATAAACTAATTTAGTAAAGTTGCAGGATACAAACTCAATACATGAAACTCAGTTGTTTGCATACACTAATAACAAACTATCAGAAAAAGAAATTAAAAAACAATCCCATTTACAATTGCATTAAAAAGAATAAAATACCTAAAAATAATTTAAACCAGTAGATGAAAGGCCTGTACACCAATGAAAGAAATTGAGAAAAACACAAGTAAATGGAAAGATATTCAATGCTCATAGATTTGAAGAATTAATACTGTTAAAATACCCATACTACCCAAAGCAATCTACAGAAAGAATGCAACCCCTATCAAAATTCCAATGGCATTTTTCAAAGAAATAGAACAAACAATCCTAAAATTTGTATGGAACCACAAAAGATCCTGAACAGCCAAAGCAATATTGAGAAAGAACAAAGCTGAAGGCGCCACACTTCCTGATTTCGACCTATATTACAAAGCTATAGTAATGAAACCAGTATGGCACTGGCATAAAAAGAGACACATACATCAATGGAACAGAATACAAAGCCCAGAAATAAACCCATACATTTGTGCTCAATTATACATGAAAAATGAGCATAGACTATACAATGAGGGAAAGATAGTC
>NW_011888861.1:6294453-6296993 GCF_000151845.1 Pteropus vampyrus
CTATCAAAATTCCAATGGCATTTTTCAAAGAAATAGAACAAACAATCCTAAAATTTGTATGGAACCACAAAAGATCCTGAACAGCCAAAGCAATATTGAGAAAGATCAAAGCTGAAGGCGCCACACTTCCTGATTTCGACCTATATTACAAAGCTATAGTAATGAAACCAGTATGGCACTGGCATAAAAAGAGACACATACATCAATGGAACAGAATACAAAGCCCAGAAATAAACCCATACATTTGTGCTCAATTATACATGAAAAATGAGCATAGACTATACAATGAGGGAAAGATAGTCTCTTCAAGAAATGATATTGGGAAACTGGATAGCTACATGTAAAAGAGTAAAATCAGACCTCTGCCTTACAAAATAGCTACATGTAAAAGAGTAAAATCAGACCTCTGCCTTACACCTGATAGTACAGTCAGACGCAGGGAAAGATCGTGGGACTGAAAATCTACATCCATAAGTGGAAGTCAGGGAAAAACTGAAGAAAGAGACTGGTGACTCCAGTCTGGTAATTAATAAAATTATTAAGGAAAACTTACATATGAGGCATGTTGTGGGTGACTGCAAGAAAAAATGGATCCCTGCCCACTTGGCAGGTGCCAAAGAATGATATAGGGTAAAACAGGGAGTGGTCATGGGTACTGGTACATGAACGCTACCTGGTAAAGGAAATTATGTGCTTGACCAGGTCAAGACAATCTCCTGTTCCAGAAACCAGCATGCAGTGGGAGGCAGGAGAAGGGTACTGGTTTATGTCAGAATGAACATCAGTTATGATCAGACAGTCTCCAAAGGAGATTTGTGGGAAGCAACCTCCCCCTTCTGGGCTGGTTCCAGCTTGTGGGTTAGGCAGAGGTCACATCTTAGAACAGTCCTCCACAACTCCACATATAAAAATTAACTTAACACAGATTAAAGATTTGAACATAAGATCCGAAACTATAGAACTTCTAAATGAAAAGATAAAGAGTAAGCTCCTTGACATTGGTACTGGTGATGAGTTTTTGGGTTCGACAACAAGAGCAAAGGCAACAAAAGCAAAGATAAGCTAATGGGACTATATCAAACTAAAAAGTTCCAGTATAGCAAAGCAGCAATAAATGGAAAGGCAACATACAGAATCAGAGAAAATACTTGCAAATCATATATGTGATAAAAGATTAATATCTAAAAATATAAAAAACTTGTACATCCCAACAACAAACAAACAATTCAATTTAAAAATGGGAAGAGGAACTGAATAGACATTTACCCAAAGAAGACATACAAATGGCCAATAGATATGTGAAACGGTGTTCCACGTCACTAATCATCAGAGAAATACAGAGCAAAACCACAATGAGATACCACCTCATATCTGTGACTACTATGAAAAAGACAAGAAATCACAAGTGTTGGTGAGGATGTAGAGAACTGGGAACTTTTGTGCATTGTTGCTGGGAATGTAAATGGTACAGCCACTATGGAAAACAGTATGGAGTTTCCTCATAAAATTAAAAATGGAACTACTATATGATTCAGCAATAATGTGAGCCATGTTTCTCACTGGCAGTCTAAAGAAAGGAGAAAAAAAAACTAAAATAAGCTCTGTAGTGTTGATTTGGAATTGGAGGTAACAGTTTTCATTAGATAGATAGATAGATGATGGATAGATAGATAGAAATAAATATAAATGTGATGTGAATGTGTGTATATATGCATATGCTTACCTACTCCCCAGTCTGTCCACTAAAAGACTAGGAGCAGCAATATCTAGTATCGATTAACATGTCTGGCACATGGAAAGAACAAGATAATGCTGGAACATCTTATGGTGCCAGAAAGCAAGAACATGCTCCAAGAATGATGGGGACATCAGAAGAACACAGGAGCCAGCGAGAAAGAACTCTCATCTGGCCAAATCTGGGACAATTTGAATATAAAAATAAACAATGATAATAAAGGATTATAACCTACTAAATAAAACAGAGAACTATAGGAATATAGATACATGAAAATACGTGTGTGTGTGTGTATGTGTGTGTGTGTGTGTGTGTGTGTGTGTGTAAACGAACTTTTGTGCAGAATAGGATAACTAGATATTTTCCAAGTACCACTCCACAAATACTTATTATGACTGGTATACATCATCTAAATCAAAAGATCAAATAAACATCATCAGTAATGGGACAAACAGAAATTATAGGATACAATCACTTCCGAAAATGATAACAAATCCGATAATGAGGAAACATCGGACAAACCCAACTGAAGGATATTCTACAAAATAACTGGGCTGTTATCTTTGAAAGTGTCAAGGTCATGAAAGCCATTGAAAGACTGAGGAACTGTTCCAAACATAAGGAGACTAAAGAAACATGACAGTTAAATGCTTGATGTGATCGTGACCTGAATGCTTTGCTATGAAATTTATTGTTAGGTCAACTGAATAAACTTGAATATGTCTGAGGATTAGGTGGTAATGATATCTTAAAGTTAATTTCCTGATTTTAATCATTGTACTGCGGTTATGTAGGAGAATGTTCT
>NW_011888861.1:6297043-6305943 GCF_000151845.1 Pteropus vampyrus
TAGATAGATAGATGATGGATAGATAGATAGAAATAAATATAAATGTGATGTGAATGTGTGTATATATGCATATGCTTACCTACTCCCCAGTCTGTCCACTAAAAGACTAGGAGCAGCAATATCTAGTATCGATTAACATGTCTGGCACATGGAAAGAACAAGATAATGCTGGAACATCTTATGGTGCCAGAAAGCAAGAACATGCTCCAAGAATGATGGGGACATCAGAAGAACACAGGAGCCAGCGAGAAAGAACTCTCATCTGGCCAAATCTGGGACAATTTGAATATAAAAATAAACAATGATAATAAAGGATTATAACCTACTAAATAAAACAGAGAACTATAGGAATATAGATACATGAAAATACGTGTGTGTGTGTGTATGTGTGTGTGTGTGTGTGTGTGTGTGTGTGTAAACGAACTTTTGTGCAGAATAGGATAACTAGATATTTTCCAAGTACCACTCCACAAATACTTATTATGACTGGTATACATCATCTAAATCAAAAGATCAAATAAACATCATCAGTAATGGGACAAACAGAAATTATAGGATACAATCACTTCCGAAAATGATAACAAATCCGATAATGAGGAAACATCGGACAAACCCAACTGAAGGATATTCTACAAAATAACTGGGCTGTTATCTTTGAAAGTGTCAAGGTCATGAAAGCCATTGAAAGACTGAGGAACTGTTCCAAACATAAGGAGACTAAAGAAACATGACAGTTAAATGCTTGATGTGATCGTGACCTGAATGCTTTGCTATGAAATTTATTGTTAGGTCAACTGAATAAACTTGAATATGTCTGAGGATTAGGTGGTAATGATATCTTAAAGTTAATTTCCTGATTTTAATCATTGTACTGCGGTTATGTAGGAGAATGTTCTCGTTTGTAGAAAATACATACTAAAGTATTTGGGGGTTATGGGACATCAGATCAGCAATTACTCTCAAATGGTTCAAAAAAGAGTTATCTGTAATGGTACTCCCAACTTTATGTAAATTTTTAATTGTTTCAAAATAAAAACTATGTTTTAAAACATAGATAGCAGCTCTATTTATAATGCCACCCTCCCCTCCTCCAAAAAAAACCCAGAAACAATGCAAATGTCCATCAAGAGGTAAATGGAAAAACAAACTTTGGTACATCTATATAACATCATATCACTCAACAAAAAAGAATAGAATACTGACACATGCAACGACTTGGAAGACTCTCAGAGGCATTATGCACAGACATAGAAGACTTCTTACTATATAATTCTATTTATATGATATTCAAGAAAATACAACTCCAGGGTCAGAGAACAGATCAGTAGTTGCCAGGAGTTAGGAGTGGGGAAGGTAGAACTAAAAAGAACAAGAAGGAGTTCTTCAAGGTAAAGGAAACTCTTCTGTATCCTGACTGTGGTAGTAGTTAAGTAAGTCTATACATGTGTCAAAATTCCTGTACACTAAAACAAAACAAAAGCATGAGTAGATTGTGGTGATGGTTATACAACTCTATTAATTTACTAAAACTCATTGAGTCGATCAACTACGATGTGTGAATTTTACAGTAGGTAAATTACACCTGGAAGAGTGGAGGGTCAGATAATAAGGAATAGGTAAAGAGGGTTTGTTAGACTATTTCTTCTATTTTTGTATATGTTTGGAAATGTTCATATTAAAAAGTTAACAACAACAAAAGGGTACCAGGTATCCCACAGAATCACTGGGACCAGTGCCAATGTCACGGACCTTGAGCCAGGAGCAATGCACAAAATCCCATTGCAGAACTGGTGTAGAGAGAACAGCTCTGTAGCCACCACCACTGGGAACCACATCTGAGCTTGGTCTATGGACTCTGATCATTCTAGATGTAAATGCTGCCTAAAAAGTTGAGCTTCTGCATCCTTTGCCACTGTCAGAGAGTTCTTTCGGGTCACTTCCATGCATCGCTAGTTCTGTCTTCAAAGTTTAAGACAGATGCTTTTGTCTGGCAGACCTCTGGCCTGTGGCTGTGCCCTAGGAAAGCAAGTATCTTGCCTTTTCACCTTCTAGAGTGAAAGGCAGACTCTGAAATTCCTAAGGTGGGAGACTTCTCAAACAGTTTAAGGAGGTACAGATGCTGAGCAGCCAAAAAAAAAAAATAAATAAAAAAGAAATAAAGAAAAAGGACAATATCCACTGCAACGGTAAGCATCATCTCTTTAAAGTGTCTTAAATTAGCCTCTCTTGGTCAAAAAGGCCTCACATTATGGTAGTGCACCTATGCATTTTCTAAAACATTAAGGTAGTTGACGGGAATCCACTTGCCTGTCCATCTCTTCTTCCACATATGCCACTACAGTTTTTAGACAGATCCTTATACACTCCAAATTGGCTAGAATTTTCTGTTCCAACTTGTTTAATAACACAAGCTTTGCTTTCTACCTTCTTGGTCAAAAAAGGCTAAAGGCAATTAGGAGATCCAAGACTTTTTGGCACATAGAGACAGCTTTGAATCACATCAAATTGTTACAGTACGGTCATAGAAAAATAAGTGGAAGGCAAGTTCATAAGCGTCCACTTACTTTGATGTATTTGCCCTTTGGCTAAAACCGTGTGGTAGAAAAAGGATATCCTCCTTTGCTTAAATTTCACAGAATACTAAAATGGCATCTAAGTGGTTCACTTCCACTATAACAATTGGCCATCATGCTTCATTTAATGTATTTGTATATTATTGCAGGAGGGACTTTTATAGTGCTTTATGGGTCCTAAGTGCTTCCAAATCATTAATAAGTCATTCTTCCCTAAATCTTCAGGTCAATGTTAACATCTTCCATTTTAAGTGCAGCCACCTGGATGTAGAGGTTAAGTTACTGGCTCAAGGTCAGGGGGCAAGGCACTGTCAAACCTGGCATTGTATAATTCAATAGAAAAATAAGATTCCAAGAATATATCATTCATTGGAAGAAGGCTGTAATTGAGTCAGGCCACTCAAAGGAAAAAGAAGGATTAATTAAGTGCTGAGCTGGTTTGTTTAAAACTTGGCCTAGAGGAGTTTTGGACAGGGAAGGGCCAATAATTTTGCTGAGATAGGACTTGTAAATCAATCCAGTTCAGCGCCTTAACCATAGACGCTAAAACTGTCACTTGAGATATTTCTCTCCCTGTTTTTAAATATTCATATTCATGTTCTAAAAAGGACCTTCTGAGGGATAAATGGAAGAGGCGATTTAGACCCAGGATCACTAAAACTGCAATTCAAAAGAGAGAATTTTAATGTAAGGTAGTATTCATTTCTTAAATGCGATTAGTAGCTAATATTGTTATTACTTTCGTAATAATAGGGTCCATATAAAATATATTTGGCAAAACTACTATACCTTTTTGTAGGACTCTCAAGCAAGGAAAGGTTAAAAGCACTGAAAGGCTTCCTAGGGCAGTGCCCAGCAGAATCGATAGCTGCTACTTCCCGGCTTTAACATCAGAATAGTGCTTGTTTTCCAATTTTCCTTCCTCAGAGAGGCTGAAGAAAAGCTCCAGAAGGAAATTTAAACTCAGTTTCCTTTGCCTTCTAGAGAAGCCTGTAATTAAGCAATAGTGATTTAATGAGAGAATCTAAGAGAATGGATCATTCTTCAGTGTTGGTAGAAAAAGATTCAGCCTAAATCGACTTCTTTGTTCATTCTTACATTCTATCCTCTCAGCATCAATTAATTTCCTAAGCTCTTCATTATCAAGTATTTATTTCTGAGACAATATAAAGCAATATTCTTGAGAAGGCAAGTAGTATATGGTTGTTTGACCCAGACCAAGTAGGAATAGGGCCTGTTGAGTACGGAGAAACAAAACCCATCAGTTAAACAATTGAAAGGCCATTTTCCAAATTGACCATCAAGCAATCCTGCTGCTAGCTCAAAAAAAAGAAAGTGAATTACTCTCAGGGTTCTACCACATTTTAATGTCCAGGTCCCAAAGGTAAGCAGGCATGGGTGTTGGAAAGAACGCTTAACCAGAGGTCTGAGCTGAGCAGCAACCAGCTCACCGACATGTTTACCAGCCTGGTTAAATTGGAGGATTGAATAGATAGTTTTCAAACATTTTTAAGATGCATAGTCTTTTTAAATGAAACCTTCACACAAATCTGATATGTGGGATGTGCCAGATTTAAAAGTGTATATAAACAAAGATGACTACAATATAGAAGCCACGGAATGTTAGTATAAGATGAAGATTCACTTTTTTGGTAACTAAGCATCCAATGAGGTTGATGTGAGGCCTTTAATTAGGCCCTCTAATTCCTTTCCCTCTGACAAATATTAAACTGGGGACAGAGAGGAAGATGAGAAATGTGTTTCTCTTTAGGTCAAGTAAGTTAAACAAAAGTTCCTTTTTTATTTTATTTTTTTAATCTTACGTTTATTTGGGGGAAGATATCTTAAAAATAACTAACATTTGTTAATCATAATATGGCTTAAAATGGGCCAAAAACTGTGCTAAGCATTTTACATAACACTTTAACCTAGACTTCCATTGCAAGATGCAGAGATCTACTGTAAATCGGCTTAAGAAACAGAGAATTTTTGTCACATTAGTTGTGACCATTTGTGTAAAAAAAATTCAGAAATGGTAAAGTGCAGACTTAAGCTCTTTTTTCTTCTTTTTGGTTTTATTCTCAGGCAGGCTGTCTCTGGGTAGTGGTAAAGATGGTTATCAAGTTCTAGGTTTACACCAATAGGAAGAGAATGTCTCTTTCCCAGTGAGTCTACCAAATAGAGGCTGAATCTCATTGGCTTAACTTGGGTTACGTGACCGACCTAAGAGTAATCACTGGGGCCAAGAGGCTGGAAGATGGTAATTGGCCAGACTTCAGTCACATATCCTCCCAGGGAGTGGAGAGGTAGGTCAGCTCCATCTGAGCCACATCTACTAAATAAGAATAGGAGGCAGTGGTTACCCAAGAGAAAATTAACATACTATTAGAAGTCCAAGGGGAAATAGGTGCTAGACAGGCAAAAACAACAGAAGGCCATTTAATGGACAGGGAAACTAAGGTTCTGATGTAACTTAGTTGTGGCCACAGGGTTAGTGATTCAACTAGGTTTTAAGCAGCTCTGAGTAAGGATTAAGAACCTAGCTTTAAATCAGACAGGTCTGAGTTTAAATCATGGTCCCACTGTTTATTGGCTATGTGAACTTGGCTAAGTTACTTAATTTCTCTAAGCCTTAGTTTTTTTTAATCTGTAAAATGGAAACAATAATACCGCTTTCACAGAATTGAATAAAATAAAACTTCTTAAGGTGCCTGGCACATAGTAAGATGATAGTAATAGTAATAGTAGTAGTTACAATGTTATTGTCCTTTCTCCTATTCCATTGTAAGAACTGAGATCTTTCTGTTCCAACAAATATCAGTCAACGTCCCTCCCTTTTCCAGGCTGAAGCTCCTTTATTATTATTATTCCAAAATAATAATGATGACCTCTGCCATCAGATTACTCATATATAAAGTGACATAGAAATAAGGCTTATAGTGCTATTATTTTTATTAGTATGATTTTTTCCTGAAAATATTTTAAGGAGTGGGCAATGAATGTTGTTCTCAGACAATATGTTAGTCATTTCGAGAGTTACCTAAAGCAGCGGTCCCCAACCTTTTTGGCACCAGGGACTGGTGCTCCTATGAGAATCTAATGCCTGATGATCTGAGGTGGAGCTGAGACAGTGACGCTAGCACTGGGGAGCGGCTGCAAAAACAGATGAAGCTTCATTCACTTGCCTGCTGCTCCCCTCCTGCTGTGTGGCCCTGTTCCTAACAGGCCATGGGCAATACCAGACCGCGGCCCCGGGGTTGGGGACACCTGACCTAAAGTATATATTGGACTATCTGTCAATATTAATATATTGTCTTGTGTGAATGATAAATATTTTCAGTACTAATGACAATTTGTTATTGTTGATACAGGTTAATCTTCAATCCAATGTCAGCTTCTGTGCCACAGTTAGTCATGCCTGTGCCTGGCACACCTGTATCTGAGAGATCAGTTCTATCCCCAGCCAGCCCTTTTTCTCCTGGCCTTATATCTTCATTTCAGCCTGCATCTACTTCTGGGAGAAGGAGGTGCTTAAAGGCCATCTACACCACACTGCTGGCTGAGCTAAACTGTCGGTAAGGGTACTAGTGACTCTTAGCCCATTCCTGAGAGCTCTGGGGCAGGGGTGACTTCTCTGTCTCACCTTGGAGTCTATGCCTCAGGAGGATTGGGAGCTCATGGAAGTAAGTTAGACAGAAACACAGAGATGATCCAAAGGGTTGAAAAAAATTGTTAGCTCATTTAACTTAGAGAAAGAAAAAATGACAACAGTTCTAATTAGAGATTTTAAATATCAATTTTAATCAAGAAGTATTTCCTGAGAGTCTGCTATGCACTGGGCAAGTGTTACCCATGAAGAATAATGGGTAACTGCTCTGTCTCTACTGAGAATGGAACAAAGGCAAGTGGTTCTGCGTGGAAGAAGAAGAGTTTCAAATTAGCTGTAATGGGGAATTTTCGACCTCATATAATGAGAACCTCATATAATGCCAGGGGAATGAGGATCCAGAAATGTGCCTGGGGCTGGCTTGTACAAATCAGTTCTGGTTGGTTTGAGATCCACAGCTTACAGCAATTTTTCAAGTAAAGCTGAGGTCGAGATATGGTTATGTTGTGTTTCTCTGTGTGCTATTTTGAACCTTAATTTTAAATAAATATTACTGAGAAATCTCTCAGAAGTGTTAAAAACAGGTTACTAGGAGAAAAGAGAAGTGAGTATTTGAAGTCTTTATGAAAGACAGTACAACGGAAAACACTAAGAGGTTTAAGTAAGCATTTTCGAACATTATGAAAAAAGTAATCAAACGTTAAAGGAAAATAGCAACCTGAGGACAAAACTGAGACCGTGACAAATGACAAAATATTTACTATCTAATAATTCATTGAAGTTGGTTTGAAAAACATTAAAGCCCCAGTAAATAACTGGATAAAAAAATTCATAAAAATATATATCTGACCAACAAATGAATTAAAAAATTGACTTTATTACTTATAAAGGAAAATTAAATTCAAACCACTTACTATAAATTCCTTTCTAAATAAATCAACTAAAATTTTTTTCAATCATAATTTCTGTTACTTATGAAGATATAGAAAAAGGGGCCTATTTGGGCATCAATGTGACGCTATATGTAAAACTCCTTAAAGACATGGTTAGCAATTCCATTTTTATTTTTGGAAATCTATCTTTAAAAATAATTTTGCTCAAAGGTGTTCATTGTGCCTGGAAAATAGTAATCATTCAATAAATAATAGTTCTTATATTAAAGGGAGATATGAACTTGCATTTAAAGAAAGAGACATCACAAGATTTTAATCTAAAAGCTAAGTTTTAGAGAAAACCCTGGAAAGAAATAACCCAAAGGCAAGGATTATCTCTGTGCGCGTTCAATTATGGGTTCAAATATTATTTTCTCTACTTTTTACTTTTTTAATATTTTCTGAATTTTTTCCTCAGATATCTCTACTACAGTTATAATACATGAAAAGATCAGGTTCTTTTATATATATTTATAAAATTTAGATTAGTTTACATTACTTTCCAAAGATGAGAGAAATAGATTCAGTCACTAAAGTTCAGATAGAAATTACAAACATTATTTGGCAGTGAACTCGGTGACTTTACTGTACGGACAAACGATGAGCGGTCATCAAGGAGCGGGCATTGCTGTTCCCCGCCCCCTCTCACCCCTTGCTCATATGGTTTTGTTATCTAGGCCATGCTAGGCCACAGCTGAGGGGCTTTCCCAGTGTTTGTAAAGCTGTCTGCACAGCCCCTCTTCTTATGCTTCTTGCACTATTTTCTCCAGCAAGCAGAGAACTGCAAAGACAGATTTTCCAGAAAAAGCCAAGCTTTTATATAACCAAAAGCCTGATTCATCTTGCTTGACTTAATGAATGCCCGAATGGATTTTTATTTTTAAATTCTCAAAAACACCCTGGTCTCTATCTTTGAGTCAGCAGTTAGTGGTTTAAGAAAAAAAGTTTTTATATTTCTTAGTTTATATATAAAGGGGAAAAATACAGGGAAAAAAACCTACCAGTAATTTTGTTCCTCAGGGACATCTAGGTTTACAAATTGAGTGTTCATTCTGTCTGCATATACACCAACATGTGTGAGACATGGGGTCTGCTGGGAAGGAAGGAAATTATAGAAAAGGATTGATTACCCCTGAATTCTAATGTTCCAGTATTCATTTCAAGGACAACTGTGAATAGGGCTTGGAGTAAATATCCTCAAATAACCTCCCATGAATTTATACACATCTCATAACCAGAAAAACTTCCCCACCCCTTTGCTTCCTTCCTCTCCTGTTCTTTTAAAAGTTGTTTGATTAACAGCCATGGCATACCATCCCCACCTTCCACTGCCTGCTCCCCTCCCACCCCTGGGCCTACAAAGAAAGGCTGTCTTCATGAGAAGTGCAGCTGTGTGCACCCCACAGCCCTCTCCTCACAGTCCGGAAGGTGGAACTCCCTGTCTGAATGTGATGGGGGGGCAAGGCTCCCTCTAATCCCCCCACACCCACCCACAGCTCTTCAGGGCTGCTTTGTGAGGCTGGCTCTGAATCTGAGCCTTACCAAGAAAAGGCTCAAGGGGCATATGCAAGCTAGCCCTCATGCCCTTGGACTTAATATAAATGTTGTGTTACCTTGGCCAGGACTTCCTTGGTCTGCTTATTAGCTTTAGAAGAAAACTAAGAAAAATGTTTGACATTTTGCTATGACCATGAAAAATAAATCATGGTGAGATTTAAAATAACTGTTTAAATAAATGACTGCCCCACCCTGGGCACAAAATACAAGGCAGGAGTTTAGAGATTTACT
>NW_011888861.1:6305993-6319976 GCF_000151845.1 Pteropus vampyrus
GGGCAAGGCTCCCTCTAATCCCCCCACACCCACCCACAGCTCTTCAGGGCTGCTTTGTGAGGCTGGCTCTGAATCTGAGCCTTACCAAGAAAAGGCTCAAGGGGCATATGCAAGCTAGCCCTCATGCCCTTGGACTTAATATAAATGTTGTGTTACCTTGGCCAGGACTTCCTTGGTCTGCTTATTAGCTTTAGAAGAAAACTAAGAAAAATGTTTGACATTTTGCTATGACCATGAAAAATAAATCATGGTGAGATTTAAAATAACTGTTTAAATAAATGACTGCCCCACCCTGGGCACAAAATACAAGGCAGGAGTTTAGAGATTTACTCTTCTTAGAAGCTGGGTTTCCTAACCTTGGCACTATAGACATTTTGGATCAAGTAATTCTTTGTGGTGGGAGACTGTCCTGGGTATTGTAGGATGTTTAATAGCAACCCTGGCCTTCCCACCTTTGATGTCGTGACAACCAAAAATGTCTCTAGACATTGCCAATATTCCTCGGGGATATGGTTACCAGATAAAATATAGGATGCCTAGTTAAATGTGAATTTCACATAAACAACAAATAATTTGTTAGTATAATTATGTTCCAAATATTGCATATTTATCTGAAATTCATGTTTAACTGGGCATCCTGTATATTTATTTGCTAAATTTGGCACTTCTTCTGGGAGAACAAAATTGCTCCCCATTGAAAACCACTGCCTTAAAGAGACCAGGAACTGGGAGGACAGTCTTGAGGCTTTGGATTGTGGTCAGGGGGTTGATTGCTTGATCAATCTGGAAGCCTGAGTATGAAATAATAGTCTGACCCCAAACCTCTTCCCTCTAACATCTACCCCCAGTTGTCCCTGCTCCAAAGCAGACTTCTTTAGGATTCTTTCCTGGACAAACTAAACAGGGATGCAGAGACCACCTCCCTATACCAATATTTGGGATTCTGCAAAAGAGCAGACTCTGGCTAATCATCCTAGCATGATCATCCTGCCCCACGATAAGCTTCGCCAATGTATGTCTACTTCCCAGCAGCTTTTTTTGACGTCTCACTTTTAAATAAGAATGAACAAACCAGTGATTGAGGAAAAACACTCCCAAAATGACAGAAACTATAGCCCACCCTGCCATTCTCTGTTCTTTTCTTTTAGTAGAACCTCAAATATATTCTAGGTGGTAATGTGCCCAGTTCTAGATGATGAATCATCATCGGTCCAACCTAGTTATGAGAATCCTGATTTCTTTGGGGAACCAAATGACCCAGTTTAGGGAAGTCTGTTAGGAGGTTCTGGAAAAGCTTTGCTTTGCTGAAAAAGGCATCAGAAATGGCTGGCATTATTTATTTATTTTCTCTCTCTTTTTTTTAAAGAAAAAATAATATTTATTTGCAATATAAACAAAGTCTCATTGCTGGTTTGGGATGTTGTGTGTGCGTGTGTGTGTGTGTGTGTGTGTGTGTGTGTGTGTAGGGTCACAACTTTTCCTTCGTAACATGATTAAGCAAAACTGGCTACCCTCTTGGCATACCTCATTTACAAAAATCTGATGCATCTTTCTGGCTTTTCCTTTTTAAAAGTGAAAGAGAGAAAGAGAACCATGTACAACATGGAAGCTTTTTGTCAATTTCTCAATTGTGACAAGATTTTAACCCGTTGCCTTAAAGAATTCCTGAAAACAACCCTTGCGAGTTAAGATGCAGTGGGCTCATAGGGGCTGTGGCCTTGCTCATGTGCTGAATGCTGGCTTCCTCGGGGACCCAGCCTGACTGCTCTCCCCTCCCTGGCCCCCATGCAGTCCTGACACCTGGTAGAACTAAGGTTGTAAAAGGAAGAAAACTGAAAGAGGATAACGGAATCCATGGCTTTGTTCTGTGGATACTGAGGGTAGGGACAGTGGACAGAGCCTCACATCCCTTTCACTTGTCCATCCTCACCCTCTCTGCGCCTGCCCTGGGACTGAAATGGGTGTGAGGTTCCTGGTAGTAGAAGCTATGGGCAAGGTGAGTGGAAGGCCTGCTTCCACCGGGACAAAGGAGCTAGGAGTGGCAGACGAACCAAAGCAACAGCCAGGGTGAGGGACAGAAACTTGGGAAGCAGGGCTAGGCCCCCACCACCTAGCTTCTCCCAGTCACTGGACCTCCACTCTCAGTTACAAACATAGAAAGAGAGAAAGAGAAGTACTGGGTATGTATAGACAAGGGCCCTGGGGCCCAGGCCCTCCCAGGGGCAGAGCCCAGAGGGCTAATGCTACTGCTTGGGAGTCTCCCACCGCCCCACGTCTAGTTGCAGGGCCCCCCACCTCCTACCTTGAGGAGTCTGCAGGGACCACCAGAGGGGCAATTGGGAGAGCAGAGAACACAAAAGTCACTTGTTCAGCTGACCAACTCATCACAACTTGCAGTGACCATCACAGGCCAAGGTGCGGCGGTGGTGGGCTGGGCCAGGTGGGAGATGTCGGCGAGACTAGCGTTTGACACAAAAGGAGCAGCAAGCTACCCTTCCAGAAAGGCTTGCTGCAGAGCGGAGGCTTCACACATGTGCAAAACGTATTTGGTTTGTAATTTCCACCAAAAAAAAAACCCCAAAAAACAAAAACCACAATAATTGCCTTTTGACATGGAAAAGCAAAACTGAGAACACTTTCTCGCAGGATCAAGAAAGGGATGAAGCACTGGTTTATACAATCTACTGTTGTATGTAGCCTGAAAATAGTACTTTTCATTAAAAAAAAAAAAAAGTCAAGAAGAACATGAACGCTCTCTGCTCTGGGGACCTTGGATTTACCTGAAGAAAGTAAAACATAAACTCAGGTCCATGAATGTCTTTAAAAAATAGCCAAACTGCCTGGGCCATCAGCAGAACCGAGTGTCCTGGGACAAGGATGAGGCCCCGCTAGACTCAGACTGCAGCTGTACGTCTGAGCGCTGAGGGGCCTCTGTGGAAAGTCCTGCAGATGGAGGCCTTGCCTTGGCTTGGCCCACCCCAGGATAGCGAGGGGAGCTTGGCCATCCCTCAGCCTGGGCCTCTGGGCACAGGCAATGTTCGCGTCCCTCAAGCGATGAGGCAGGCACGGGCCCACTCACAGGCCCACCTGTGCCCCTGGCTTCACGTGGACTCGAGGGTGGGAGCAGGTTGTGGTTGGTGGGCATGAAGAGTACAGCTGCTGGCTGGGGGTGTGGTTGTCACATGGGCTGCTCAGTCCCAGCGTCCACTCGAAGTCCAGCAGTTGCCGCATAAAGTTGAAGTTGGGCGAGATGTTGGACTTTTTCCTCTTGACAAAGTCATAGGCGTCAGTGAGTGACAGGTTCATCTTCTGTATAAGGTAGGCCACAGTGACCGTCACTGAGCGGCTGTTGCCTGCCAGGCAGTGCACCAGGACACCACACTTCCTCGAGCGGGCCTCATCGATGAAGCTGATGGCCTCGGGGAAGAACTATGAGAGGTTCTGGCTCCAGTGGTCAGAGATGAGGATCTGCTTGGAGGTGAACTCGCCGCCGTGTTCGAAGGCAGTGGACAGGTAGGGCGTGACATTGAGGATGTACTTGATGCCGTCTTTACTTGCTGAGCACGTCCAGGTTGGTGTAGTTCTTGGCACCGCCAAGGCAGATAGATGTAGCGCAGGCTCTGGACGGGGAAAGCCGGTTGGCTGGATGGCACAGGGCTGCCGTCCGACTCGGTGGCACTGCTGGGCTGCTCTCGATCGGACTCCCTGTAGGAACTGATGCGGAGGGCCCCCAGGCCCAGCGCTGAGGTGGATGGCGAGCTGCTCAGCCAGGACCAGCTGTCCACGTTGGTCACGGCAGTGCTCTGAGTACTCTGTCTGGAACTTGTTAAAACCACCTTGGAGGTAGTAGGCCTGGCAGCCGTCGTCTCGCAGCTTTTGCAGGAGCAGGCCCAAGCACCGAGGCGAGGGCGCCGGGTTCTGGCTGCCAATCGGCCTCGGCCTCGGCCTCATAGAGCCGCACAGTGGCCGCCTTACTGCGCGTGGTGAAGCGCTCCTTGTCGGCGGCGTCGGGGTCGATGGAGAGAATGGGCAGGTTGTCCTAGTGCCGGCGGTGCAACATGAGGCCCAAGATGGTCAGGGTGATGGCCGTCTCGATGTGCGATGACTCGGAATGCTCGTGAGGCCAGCAGTGGAGCTGCAGCAAGGACACTCCGCCGTGCGCCTCCAGCTCCTCCTGCAGCCATTAGGCGCTCTCGCACTACACGGCTCCAGCACCCGTCGCCGCTCCCGCGCGGGTGCCAGCTTGGAACTCCAGTCTCTGACGCCCCCAAGGGGACATGTGCGTCCTCGCTGGGGGACTGCGGAGCTGGTTTTTCATGGGAAGCGCTGGTGGCTCTGGCCGGGGCTGGGCAGCCCTTCCCAGGTATGGCGCCCTGGCCGCGCGGTCCCAGCAGCGTCCCTGGGGAGTCCACTTCCCGCGGAGCTGCGCTCCCACTGCCCAGGCCTTTAGGCCTCATATTTTTCTCTTGCTGTGAATACAGATGTGATAGTTGGAGTTGTGGCAGTAATCTTATGGTTATGAGGCCAAAACAACTCTAGAGATACCAGCCCTAACTAATGCCCAGCATCTGCCTAACATTATATTTTTTGTTTTTTGACAAAAATAACCTGCTTTTTGTTTATTTAAACTTTTTGTGACTTGTAGCTGAAAGCATTCCTAACTGATACAGAGACCAAAGTAAATAATTGAGGAAACAGAAAAGCAAACAAAACTCTCACAATTCACTCAAATCTATTTAATATTCTTAGAGAAATTGAGCATTGATTAATTGTTCTTCCCAAAGAGAATGTATTTTTATTAGTTTCTTATTTATCTTTTCAGTGTTTACGTGAATGAAGATGAATACAATAGATACTCTTATTCCATTACAGGCAGGATGTTCTATACATTCTATATATGCTGTTATATATTGTTCTCTACCTTCCTTTCTTCACTTAATGATATAGCCTTGTAGATAAATCTCTTCACATGAGTTGGGATCTTCCACATTCCTTTTTTTACATTCTCATGGTATTCCATCAAATGGGTATGCCTTCATTTATTTAACTAGTATTTAACTGCTAAATATGTGGGTTGTTCATCATCTCTACCTTTCACAAATTATGCCACAATCAATAAACTTGTACATATGTTCTTTTATGCTTATGTAGAAGATTGTGTAGGTTATATCCTCAGAAGAGAGATTTCTAGGTCAAAGGAAAAATGTCTGTATTTTGGGAAATATGCCAGAGTCACCTCAATAAGCAGTTGTATGATTTTGCACCAACAAAATGTGGGACTCCCTAGTTCTCCTCAGCCTTCCAAACAAAGTGTGATACCAAATATATATATTGCCAATCTAATAGGTAAAAAATGACATGCTGGTATAGTTTTCTTTTTCTTATTATAAGTGAAGTTCATGTTTTCATATATGTAAGGGTCAGTTATAGTTCTTTCTTCCATGAACTCTCCATCTTTTTGTTCTTTATGTCTTGATTTCTAGTATTTTTAATATTAGGGATATTAGCCCTTTGTAATATAATTTACATATATTTTTCCACTTTATCTTTTGATTTTTCTTTTGGGGTTTTTGAAATTGAAACTTTTTTACTATCTATGTAGTTAAATTTATCAGTCTTTTCTATGGAGACTTGTGAATTCTGAATCATAATTAGAAAGGCCTTTATTATTTAGTTAAAAAGGAATTTGCCCCTGTTTTCTTCTATTAGAGGTTTGCATTATACTATACAGTTTAATTCCTTACATTGATATCTTTGATCCATTTTGAGTTTACTCTGAAGTTTGGTGTGAAGTATGGATCCAACTCTGGTTTATTCCAAATGGCTGCACTTTTACTGTAATATCATCTACGAAAGAGTTCACCTTTACTCTACTGATTGGAAATTTTACCCTTGTCACATATTAAATTTATCTATAAGATTGAATCTGTTTTTGGACTATCTGTTTTGCTCCAAGGCTCTGACTTTTCATGCATAATACCACACCGTTTTTATTGCTAAGGCTTTGCATATGTTTTAATACCTGATAGGGCTTGTCCCCTCTCAATATACTTCTTAGGATTTTTATGGCTCTTGTTGCTTGTTTATTTTCTCATATAAACATCAAAATCACCTGAATATTTACCAAAAAAAAAATTTGTTATGCTTATTGAAATAATATTAAAAAGAAATTAAATATGTTGGCTGAAATAAGAAATTCGGTGATGAGGTTGGAAAACAGTCAAAGACATCTTTGGGAAAAAAATAGGAAATTTGAGACCAAGAAAAAAATATCTGAAGGCTCAATTTAGGAGGTCAAATAATCAACTAGTAGGGTCCTAGAAAATGAACATAGAGACAGTGGAGGGAAAGAAATTATTAAGAAAATAATTTTTTAAATGTTTGACATGAGTCTCCCAACTGAAATGGCCAAGGATATTCAACACAATATGTAATCACAACTTCTCTTTCCTTCTACCTTTCTCTCTCTTTTCCTTTCTCCTCTCTCTCCCATGCTTAATTTCTAAACATCAGAGATAAAGATTATTAAAACTTCCAGAGAAAAAAATAGTTTCCAATTAACCGAATGAGAATTAGAGTGGCACGAGGCTTCTCAATAGCTCCGTAGGATTCACTAAGAATCTCTAAGAAAAACCCAGGATTCCTGAGTAATGCTTCAAAATTCTGAGGGATCATTATTTTCAACATAAAATTCTATGCAGCACAGGCAAACTCTTAGATCATTAATTCATATAATGAACTATTTGTTCACCGTATCAGTGAAGGAAGAGAACCAAATAAAGACATTTCAGACATTTAAAGACTCAGAAAATTTATATCCTGTGCACCTTTCATAAGAGGCTACTGGATGATGTGTTTCATTGAAACGAGGAAGTTAACCAGGAAATAGTGATGGGTAGAGTAATCTGTGACTGCAGCTGCTTCAGCACTCAGCAGGACAAATGGTTCTTACCCCTGGCAGCACACTAAAATTGCCTTGGGAAACTCATTAAACAGATGCCTATCTTTCTACCTCTTCACGCCTCCTCATCCCCCAAATTGTGATTGAATTAATTTCTCTGGGTATTGAGCCCAGGTATCTTCGAGTTTTTTTTTTTTGTTGTTGTTGTTGTTTTTAAGTTTCCCAGGTGATTCTATTGTGCAATGGAGGTTTAAAGCACCAAATTATGAAGAAAAGAATTGTTCCAACCACAGTGAATTTTAATCATTGTGGTTGGAACAATTATTTTCTGAAAAACACATTTGTCATGATCTACAGGTCAGAACTTTAAACTACAGGAGAGTTCTATGTGTGGTACTGAGCATTTGTGTATTAACTTTTAGCTTTAAATGATTAGGACTCAAAAGGGAAATCAATTTTTAGAGTTCTTCAGTATGTCAGAAGAGACACAAACACAGAAAGATAAGAATAAGATGTAATGATTAGACTGCTGAAATTTCTAAACTTTGCAAGAGAGTAGGGATGTCTTTAATGTTACTGTGGGGGAGGAAGAAACTTTCCCCTATCCTCAAGCTTCTTTTGGCGGATTTATTAATCAAATAGGCATGAGACAGATGGATAAGAGAAAATAACCAAGTTTAATTACATACATGTCTGTGGGAACCTCGCACAGAGGTTCCATCTACTTGAGAGTTTTAGAGACAGAAAGGGATACCATCTACTTGAGAGTTTTAGAGACAGAAAGGGAAATTGAGATAAATATGACATTCTGAGCTAGGGATGAGGTAAGGCACCTTGGGGCTTTAGAATATGATTGCAGGAAGAGCAACAGTAATCAGTAGTTTGCCCTGCCACAGAAATAGACCAAAAGTCATTTCTGGTGATAACTCTTATTATGGGTCAGGCTCCCAATTCAAATTTTAAGGGTGGAGCAGAAGTTCCTCTTGAGCCTGTAGGGTCTCAGTTCCCTTTAGGTCAAAATAATCCACATACCACTGAGGCACATCTTGGGGTGGCCTGTTCTGAACCTCTACACTACTCTTCGAAGGGAAACAGTGGACATACAGTGAAACCCTCCACCTTTACCCCTACAATGGCAAACAGAGTGCTGTATTTAATTTCTTGTAGGAATAATCTCCGAAAGAACAATAAGTTCACAACTCACAGAGTCTGGATAACTGCGATTGGCAAGTTTTTCCATGGTGAGGCTGACACCAAGACTCTCTCTTTCCTCTCTCACTCTACTCAGCTATTGCTGTCTTTCACAACATCAAGGTACTGGTTTTGGAGCATAATTTTTGCCTGGATAATCGCTTTAAAAGCCAGAGTTTGGCTGGGTTTATTGTTTGCTTTTGTACTGCCAGTGAGTAGGTATGGGTTCAGGGCCACCTATAGCTTTGCCTCTTGTGAACTCTTTGGATTTCTGAAAAGCGGTGTGATGGATGACATTTGGGGCATCAAGAACATTCAAGCCTATAGAAAAGTTTTATAAGAGTTTGAGTCAAATTTTTGAAGGCATGCCTGGAAATAAGATCTCAACAGATTGAGAAAATGCTCCACAGAATGGTGATTATACAGTTCCTTCTATGCATTAAAATAAAAGGAGAAAATGTAAAGAAGGTACATGAAATGCATTGGTGGTAGATTAAGAATGCGGGAGAAAGCATAGCCAGGAAGTCTCTAGGACTGGATTAAAAAGCAAAATGGAGGAACACATACTTCCTTTACATCGATGGGTATAGGGTAGTTAGTAAAGAACATTTACAATACATAGAGTTTTGTGATCCTGTGCTCTGATGCCTGTGGTTTTGCCTTTGAGAGGTCTAGAAAAGAAAACTACTATGTCATTTCAAAGGTATGTTATCCTGGATGCAGAAGAACAATGGACAGAACTCACATGAGATAGATTGACCTTTGCTAAGGAAGCTATAGTCCTGGGACGTGACTACTCACCATGGTCTGCCCAGTTAGGAATTTATGATCAGACTATCCTGTGTAGTTACTTTTGGTCACTGAGCTTGTCAGGCCTGCCATGTGGCATCCTGAGCCTGTCAGGTTTATTATCTAGCCCCATTTTTCATTCACATCATGAAGGAACACAATTATTCTAGGCTGGAGCTCCCAGAGGAACTCCCCATATACCCAGGCACCAGGAACCCCTCTGGTTGGAATTGAGTAGATGAAACTGGGGAAGACTGTAATTTCTTTTTAAATTATCCTAAGGAATTTCGACTTTAGACTTTAACTCACAAAGGCAAAAATATTTTATTAATTTTTTTGAACTTGAACTTAAAAATTCTGGACTTCAACCTCTCTGGGATTTTAATCTTTGAATTTTAAATCCATGGTGAACATCGTGACAGAAGGGGTGGGTTGGTGGCATTTTATTGTCATTATGATGTTATTTGCACTCATTGCAAAACCTCTGGTAAGCTGTACTGGACAACATGAGTGATTTACCTGACTTACCTGGGATGGAAAATAGTATAGGATTATATTTTTAGCTTTCCAATACCTTGGAATTAATTTGGGGCAGGGGATAAAGCTAGATTTTGTGATGCCTGATGCTTATA
This sequence comes from Pteropus vampyrus, assembly GCF_000151845.1. Classification (NCBI taxonomy): domain Eukaryota; kingdom Metazoa; phylum Chordata; class Mammalia; order Chiroptera; family Pteropodidae; genus Pteropus; species Pteropus vampyrus. The sequence continues at coordinate 6,315,507 of NW_011888861.1, forward strand.
CAATATGGGGGAATTTTTAAAAGAATTTTTAAAAATTATGAAGATGAAATTAGATATAAAAGTAAATATTTAGACTGAGGAAAGAAATTATAACAAATTTCAATTTTATAAAGCTGACAGTTAACACAAATGTCACAAATCCAAAAAGTAATATTAATTTTTAAAATAAATTGTTCGGTTGACACTCTTTTACATTTTTTTTTTTTTTGCTGCCTACTCTTTGATTACCTCTTCATAACACAATGGTTGTATAATATCATTATGTAAAGAGAATAATACAGTCTTTCTTCTAGTATGGATAATTGGGATTTCCCTCACTTTCACATTTTCCTTAGCAATCAAACTTCACTTGGAGATGGAGAGCTTGCTGTATCTAAATCTGTATCTAAAAAGTACAGTACTTTCTGCATAACTCAGTTTCCTAAGGAGAAAGTCACAAAGAGATTACTTGTCCCAAAGTCACCAATCTGATGAGTGACTGCCCCTCTCCTGAGGATAAATGGGTGGGTGTGAGAAGACAGTTTAGGGGAAAAAAAATCCCTCTTCACAGAACTGGACAAGTGAGGGTGAGCATTCTTTCCTACCTTCCCTAGCTTTTTGTTCCCATAACCTATTAGGCTTAAACATGGATTAAAATTTATGGTAAAAAAGAATGGGGTTGGCTCCCTTTGGGGAGAAAACCATAGTTGATCAGGTAAGTTCTGCTCCCACCTTCCTTCAAAACCAGTCCCCACTCCTCTTGGCAATCCTAGCCAGCAGCACTGATTTTGTCCTCAGAAAAGTTTCCAAGTGGCTCAGAAGCCCAGAGATGGACTTACCTTGAAGCTAATGAAATTTAAACCCCAGTGCCTGTCAGTCGTGTAGGCCTCTTCAGAGGCTTACCATATTCTGGGAGAAAGCTACTGAATCTTTATTTGCCTTCTCAAAAACCAACAAAGATCTGGACTCCATTTACTAAAGACATATGTGTCTGCCTGAGGAAGTGGAATTTGTTACAAAAATAATGCAAAGAGAAAGGTAATACTCTGCTTCTGACATGCAAAGTAGGATTATACATTAAGATTTTATCCCTGGGAGACTGCTAGGGTCTTAACGGGAGATTTTCTAAGTTCCTTTGTCTACCACCTGCTCTTTCACCTGAGACCAAGCATGTGTTTTTCCTGCTACATTCCTACTGCCTCCATAGCTCCTGAGGCTCCTCTGGCACTCAGTCGAAGTCCAACTGTGCCTCGAAGGATACTATCAAGAGTGGGAAAAGACAACCCACACATTGGGAGAAATATTTGTAAATGATATATCTGATAAGGAATTAATATAAGAGTATATAAAGAACTACAAAATAATAGCAAAAAATCCCTCCAAACCCCCAAACATCCTCATGCATAATCAAATTCAAAAATGGGCAAAGCACTTGAATAGACATTTCTGCAAAGATGATATAGATACAAATGGCCAATAAGCACGTGATATGATGCTTGACATCTCTAGTCATTAGGGAAACACAAATCAAAACTATAATGAGTCTACGGCCATGCTACCCTGAACACGCCCGATCCCGTCTGATCTCGGAAGCTAAGAAGGGTTGGGTCTGGTTAGTATTTGGATGGGAGACTGCCTAGGAAGACCAGGTGCTGTAGGTGTAAAAAAATCATAAAAATAAAACATTGAACAGATTATACAGTGATATTAAAAAAAACACTACAGTGAACAGCACTTCACACCCATTAATTAAGATGACTATTATCAAAAAACAAAATAATAAATGTTGGCATGGATGTGGAGAAATTGCAACCTTCATATACTGCTAGTAGGAATGTAAAATGGTACATCCACTGTAGAAAACAATTGAACAGGTCCTCAAAATACTAAACACAGAATTACCATGTGATCCAGCAATTTCACTTCTGAGTATATACCCAAAGGAATTGAAAGCAGGTACTCAAACAGAAACTTGTACATGAATGCTCACAGAAGCATAAACAATACAACAGAATATCACTTGGCCATAAAAGAAATTCTGACACATGCTACAACATTGATGAACCTTGAAGACATTATGCAAAGTGAAAGAAGCCAGACACAAAGGACAAATACTGCGTAAATCCACTTATAGAAGGTGCCTCGACTAGGCAAATTCAATGAGACAGAAAGTAGAATAGTGATTATTAAGAATTGAGGGGAGAGGTGAATGGGGAGTTATTGTTCAATGAGTACAGTTTCTGTTTGTGGTGTTGAAAAAGCTCTGGAGATGGATAGTGGTGATGGTTTTACAACAATGTGAATATACTTAATGCACAGAACTATACACTTAAAATGGTTAAAATGGTCAATTTTATGTCATGTATATTTTACCACAGTAAAGAAAAAAAAAAAAACCCAAAAAAAAACAAAAGATTCAGTAGGCCACCTGAGAAACAAAATATCTAATCCTGTTACTGTTGGGGGAGATTTGAACTTCGGTGTTATCCAAGGGCAGGTAAGGGGCGGGGGGCGGAGGAAGGGTGGCAGATAACGGCGCAGAAGTGTAATTAGCATTTTTCCTTGGTTCTTCTTCATTGATGCAGTGAAGAATCACAGGTCAATGAGATTTTGAAAAGATTTATTAAAAGTATATTTTAGAAAGGAGGCACATGGTTTTAGTGAAGAGAGCTGTAACAACAACAACCACCCAGAAGTGGGAATCTCTGAATTACATTTGGGCCATGATGGGTAGTTCCAAAGGTATTCTTAGGTGATTGGCAAGTGAGGCCATTTTGATTGACTCTTGGCTGCTATATAACTCTTTGCCTAGTGTGCATGTGCATACCCAGAGTTCAGTCCGTTATAATTAGATTCATGAACTTCCATGTATAAACATAGTATTATAATGAGGCTTAAATTGTGGGCAAATTAGAGTAGTATCTTCTGCGCAGGCGTCTGTAGCTAGATTAGACCAGCTAAGACTATGACCCTCCTGTCCTTTGTCTCTGGAGATGTAGGAGGGATTCTCTAACTATCAAGAGGATGTTCTTTGAGCATCTCTAGGCTGAACCTTTAGGCTGGGCCTCTATTCCTTTGTTCCCCCGTCACTCATATCTGACTAGCTACCTAACAGTTTTATTAATTCTGCTTACACATCTCTCAAATAGATGTACTTCTCTACCCTTCCTTATTCACCATCACATTAGCTAGTTTATTGCAATGGCCATGTGTTCATTTTTACTCTTTCTGATCTGTTTTCCATAAAACAGTCAGAAAGGCCCTTAAAAAGTATAAATCCAATTGGATCAAGCTTCTGCCTACTAAGTAAGTGCACCGAGGATTTTAAGCAAAGGAGTGCCATAACTAGATTTACATTATTAGGAAAACATTGGCTTCTGTAGGGAAGTCACACTCGTAAGAAAACAAGAGAAGCAGTTCTCAAACTTCAGTGCCATCAGCTGGAAGATTTGTTAATACCCACATTGCTGGGCTCCACCCCCGGAGTTCCTGATTCAGTAGGGCTGAGGTACTGGGAATTCGCATTTCTAACAAGCTCTCAGGTCATGTGCTTGCTTTTACTGGGACCATACTTTGGGAACTGCTGCCCTAGAGGATATGAAGGGAGAACAAAGCTCTTGGTGTCCTGGCCCCACTATCTTAATTCTCACCCTTCTCTCTCTCATAGAGAATATTAGCCCACCATATCAAAATTCTTTGGTTATCTTACATGCTTCATGTTCTCCAGACCTTCAAACATGCAGTAGTATCTGATTGTCATTTCTACTTAAATGTCGTGACAGTATTTTATCAAATGCATTTTGATTTTGGAGATTTTAAAATGTAAAAAAAAAAAAGTTCATTTTTAATTGTATCCCAATTTCAGAGATATTAAGGTCTTAGAACTGATTAAATATGCTGTGTCTGGGGAAACGTCCTCTATCCCCATAGACTGCTTACCATTGCACTTATTCTATTGTGAGTCTTTTCCTCTTAGACTAGTGGTTCTCTAAGGTCCCCAAGCTAGCTACAGCACCATTACCTAAGAACTTCTTAGAAATGCACATTCTCAGACCCCAACCAGACCTACTGGATTAGAAACTGTGCAGATGGGGCCCAGCAACCTCTTTTTAACAAGTCTTCTGTGTTATTCTGATACACATCAAGTTTAAGAATCTCTCAATTTACAAGATTTGTGAAGGCAGGAACCATGCCTATCTCCTCACTATTGTGTCCCTTGTACTGGGAGTGGGAGGGGAAAAGGGTAGGGATAGTGCTTGGCATGGGTTAACAATCATTTAATGTTTGTAGAATAAATAAGTAAATAAAGTATGTGACTTGTCCAAAGCCAAATAGCCAGTGAGTAAAAGTTTAGAGCTAAATTAACTCTTCCTGTCTTTGTTGCTCGGTTTATGGTATAAAGTTGGTAGGGCTATCTTAATCCATTCAACAAACTTTCGTTGAGAAATTACTATATACACAACATTTTTCAAAATTTGGCCCAATGTTCTA
>NW_011888861.1:6321796-6329071 GCF_000151845.1 Pteropus vampyrus
TTTACTATGTACAATTCTTACCTTTGACATTAATCTCCACCATACTTTATATGCAATTCCTAAATTCTAAAAAGCTCTGAAACCCTGAATTTGGTGGTACAACCTGAATTGACAAAAGCTGATCTAAGCTTTCTTGACACCTTCAGTGAAAATATTAATATGTTTTGCTGCAGAACTATTCATTTATTTACCTTTCTAAAATTCTAAATTCCAAGTCACTCTGGCCCCACAGGTTTCAAATAAACTATTGTGGGCCTCTTCCAACATGATGCCAACACCACGCAGAGAAAAATAAACCAGCTTTGGATTCACAGATACCTGGCTTTGAATCCAGACCTGGTCATTTACTTTTAATGTAGGGAGGAAGCAAAAGAACTAAAGTGTTAAATCAAGATATATTCGGAGATTGCAATTAGCTAATCAACCCTATAGCCTGGCCACAAGAAACCTGCAGAACAAAGGATGATTTCTGCTGGGATTGCTAACAAACCATTTCTCCACCTGTGAAGGGAAAACAGAAAAACAATCTTTAAGTCTTGCCCTACACAAAATAAAATCATTCATTCCCTATGGCTAAAATTATGGGGAACCTATGGATCAAAGACTGGGAATTGCCAGCAGGCCTTTCATGCTGTATATTCTTACCTTTTCTGGCTACATACTTTTATCCTTTCTCACTGAATGTCCATATCAAAGGAAAATAGGTAAACAAAATCCTTAAACTGTAATTCACAGAAACTAAAAACAACTTATAAACTGGACACTCAGGGTTTTCTTTCTTGTCTTACCTTTTGTCTTGTCTTGGCTTTTATTTTCCTTGTCTTGGCTTTTTGTCTGTGCTTTTCCCCTTTGCTAATAAACTTTCCTTTGGACTAACTTTGGTGGACATTCGAATTCTTTCTTGTTCTCAGCAAAGAACTCTTTTCTCTCTCAATGCAGGATTTGAGTACCCCTGACACTCAGGGAATTTGCACTGCCCTGCATCACTTTGAGGCCTTGGAAAAAGCTACTTAGCTTCTCTGAAGGCTTACTTGGTTGACAGAGAACTTTATTACTGCACAGGATGTGAAATTCCTGCACGGCTCCCCCTCGCCCCCCAGCAAATGTTTCTCTTCATTCACCTTTGCTGACAACCTCCCATTTTTGGAGACTGCTACAAGCCTGAATTGTTCAAAGCCACACTCCCACTGCATGCTTAGCTAGCTGTACCATAGGTAGATAGCATATAAGTTGAATGAAAACAGTTCTGTGGAATTCAGACAATTGGGAGAATGGTTCAGATGAAGAAATCATGTTGATTTGTTGTTGCTACTTGCCTTTCTCTGCACTTCTGATAGCCGTTAGCAATTGATGAGTTAAGTTCCCAAAGCAATATTGCCCCAAAGGTAAGAAAGGTATAAATGTGCAAAGGTATAAATGGCTGACAGTTTAAGTTGGTGATGATTTTACTTTACATATAAATTGGAAGGGGAAAAGGTGGAGTTTTACTTCACCATGTATTGTTGGCTGCAGAAAGCAGTGGCAGAAAATTGGAGGATGTGTAAGAGGTGAGATTCAAGGTTGACCCAGACTGATTTAATAAAGGAGATAGATTTAGGCCTCAAATTCTTACTCCTGACTACACAGTAGACTCCTGACTACACAATAGACTCACTGATTTAATAAAGGAGATAGATTTAGGCCTTAAATTCTTACTCCTGACTACACAGTAAAAAAAAATGCCCAGATCCTCTGCAGATCAGTTGGGTGAGAATCTCTGGAGAGGGGGCCCAGGCACCAATGTTTTAAAAATCTCTCCAGGTAATTCTCTATTCAGGGCTGCCCTAGGTCAGTGAGTTGCCTTGGAGATACCTGGGAGCTTTAAAGATTGATGCCCAAGTCCTATACCCAGAGATTCTGATCCATTCGACTTAGAATAATTGGCCTACAGTGTGATGGGGCATCAGAGTTTTTAAAAACTGCCCAAGTGATTGTAATAGAACCACTGCCTACCTGATCCAGGTTTTCTCCAAACTGTACCATATTCCTTTCTCTTTACAAATAGGTTTCCTGGAATTTTTATTAAGAATTTCATTTACCATAGCAATAATTCTCAGGTAATATAATTTAAGTTCTTATTTGGCTCGTTACTGAAAATTCACATTTTCAGGAAAAGATTCCATTTTTGAAGAACCTAAAATAGGTTGAGCATATTTTAGTGAAATTGAAAGCATAACTCACAGCCAATGAATTGATTACCTGGTTCAGTATTTTTCCTGTTGCAAAGAATCTCTATTATCAGGTGAATTATTACTCTGACACTGAAAAGCAATGGAATGAACTGGGGAATATGAACTATGTAGTACTAATGACTTTAAAAAATGATTATTTATTTATTTATTTATTTATTTATTTAGTATTAAGTTTATTGGGGTAACATTGGTTAATACAATTATATAATTTTCAGGTGTACATTATAATTTGACAACTGTATATTCTATTGTGTGTTTACCACCTAAAGTCCAGTTTCCTTCAGCTACCATATATTGATCCCCTTTACCCACTTTACCCTCCCCCAACTCCCCTATATTTGACCCTTTTTACTCTGTATACCTCTCCCTTCCTCCCTCACCCCCTACCCTCTGGTAACCACCAGTCCATTGTCCATGTCCCTGAGTCTCTGTTTGTCCTGTTCATTTGTTGCTTTTAGGTTTATATCCCACGTATAAGTGATATCATGTGATTTTCAACTTTTTCAGTCTGGCTTATTTCGCTTAGCATGATTATCTCGAGGTCCATCCATATTGTCACAAATGGCTGAGTAATATTCCATTGTATATATGTAACACAGCTTCTTTAGCCAATCATCTGTTGTAGGACACTTCGGTTGCTTCGATGTCCTGGCCACTGTGAATAATGCTGCTATGAACATCGGATATGGGTTTTCAAGTCTTTGGGATAAATACCCAGTAGAGGGATTGCTGGATCATACAGTAAATCAATTCTTAGTTAAAAATGATTATTTTTAATCAGTTTATGAAGTTGGTATCTATCACATACATGCTATATTTTCATATCCTACTGCTATGTGTTTGATATTTGAGGAATGTTTTATTTTTCACGAGCAGCCAAATAGTTTATCAATGACCCTGTTCTTATAACACTCTACCCAGCACCTGGGAATCTAGAATGGGTATGACAAGCCTGATTTCTCATAGGAAAGCAGAGACTGAGCAGTGGAGACTAAATTCACAGCTAACAATCATGCTTCATCACACTTCTCATTATTCCTATACTTTGCTTTACATTCACTGTTGGCAGCCAGAAGGGCAGAGGGTACTTGCATTGCCCTGACCTTCAAGGGCTTCCCATTTCCCATGCGGTACCATTCAAACTCCTTACCTGGGCATTCATAGTCTTTTCCTGACTGACGCTCACCTCCCTATCAGTCTCTTCTTCTGCCCAGCCCCCCAGCCCTACCAGTCCACAGAGGGTGACTCACTGCTCTTCCAGGCCTCCGGGTCTCTGCACCTTTGCCCTTATCCACCTGGCATATTGTGGTACCTTTCACAATCAAATGCTATTCATAAAGCTTTAGGAAGCAGAACTCCCTCTCCTACCATGTTCTCAGGGTAGCTTAGTTTCTAAGTCCTAGATCAGCCATATCATCATTGAAAGAGACTATTTCCTGGGTCAGGGGACAGAAAAGCAGCCCAAATTGTGTGTGTGTTGGGGGGCGGGGCGGAACTTAAAAATCTTATCCATCCCTCAACCCATCCGTTCATTCATCCATTTAGCAAATACATCTTTAGTGTCTATGATTTTAAAGATATTATTGTAGCTATGGGAAATACAAGAGTCCGCTATTCTCATTTGGGCATTGAGGGGAATGAATGCAAAAAATGGATAATACACAAAACAAAAAAATTAAAAATATAATTTTTAAGAATAGAGATGAAGAAAATAAAATAGTAATGAGAAGAGGCTTCTTTGTGGAGAGACATTTGAGCTGAGAAACCTGAATAATGAGTCAGCTAAATTAAGATCTGGGCCAAGAAAGTTCTGGGATTGAGTCTACCACTTTTACAGAGGGCCAGGTTTGGACACCTACACACGCTTTTCCCCTCTGGGCCAAATTCCTGAGTACACAGCTGAGGGGAGCTTTGGTCCCACAGACATCTCTGTCACCTAACCATGGCCCTCCGCAGCTAGCTGGCTGGGCTACCCATGATCCTCCTCCCCAGGTGAGAGGAAATGAGGATGTGCTAACCCACAGAGTCAGCAGGATGCTTCCTTCACTCCAAAACCTTCCCACGGGTATTGACTGGGGCAGCACACTTGGTTGGTAGCCTGAAAACACCCACGCCACCAGGACCATACAGGCCACTCCCCCAAGGTGCATGACCTGTACCTGGGTAGGTGTGAAAGAAGCCCAATAACAAGGCTTCGCTCTTCTTCTTTTGAGTTTTCGGAGCACTTTTAGTCACTATCTTATTTAATTTTCGAAATGAACAGCTAGACCAGACTTGTTTAATCTCCATCTTGTGGAGGCCATGGAATAGATGAGTGAAGGAATTTCACGTCAGGCATGTCTGGCTCAGAATCTCGGTTCTGGAACTTCCTAGTGTAAGACTCTGGAGAAATTCCTTCCGCTCTTTGAAACTTGGCTTCCTGGTCAGTTAAATAGAGACAAACTATGCATCTCATAGATTACAGAGAAGTGTATAAAATGTTCAGAGAAATGCATGGCACGTAGTATGTGTCTGATGAAAGTATTTATTGCCACTGGATGAGCAAAAGTGCTGAATCTGAGGCACAAAGTGCTCAATCACTGACTTCACAGCCAGCACGTACCTGTGCAGGCTGGGCTTCTTCTCAGACTTCTCTCTGTTTCTCCTGAGGAGACAAACACTGTGCTGCATTCGTTTGGCACTTCCTGACCCCCAAGCACACTGGATTGTATTCCCTTCTGGACCAATAAAGAACACCCAGTTATTATAGTTTTGTGGTAACAGGCGGGGCCTGTTAGCTCTCTTCATGTAAAACAACAATAGCAATCATTAAAAAATGGTTGGGTCAACGTCTTCTGCTGGTTTCTAGAGAGAATAATTTACCTCCAAATAGATTAGTGGTTGTGTCAAAATGCCAAATTAAGAACCATTAGAGACTTCTCTGTGGTCATTTATTATGACCAGAAAGTACTCTTTGAAAGGTTTGGTTTAGAAAAAATTCCCTTCATACCTGTAGTGTTTTCCTGATACAGAAAAATGAAAATTGCCAACACTGAGGCAGCTTGGCCAGGGGCAATAATTTAGGGAGACCTGAGACCTCCCTAGAGTCTTTCAAATTACAAAGTGGGGGAGCAGTAACTACATCTAAGTTAGTCCTCTCTAAGCATTTCAATTAACCAAGATTTTAATGAATTCTCCTAATGTCATTGGAAGCAGAACATTTCTGGTATGCCCTGGGTGGATTCCTGCTGAGGATGAAACTCTTCCTGCCTTCTTGTGGTGGCTCTGTTGTTTAGTCTCTCCCATACTCTCTAGTTTTCCCTCTCTAGGGCCTTTCTCCAGAGGTCAGGAGCATGAAGAAATGTCTCCCTTCACCTGAGAGCCCTTCAGCCAGAGTACTATCTCTCCTCTTATAGCTCAACTTCTCACAGGAAGCTCCCCATTGTGTCTCCACTTACTCACCTTCCACCCACTCATGGAGCCTTAAAATCCGACTCAGTCTCCACAATTCAGCAGGAAGCTCTGCCGAAGGTCACCTGTAACCTCTGGTTGCCACATCAGATGGGATTTTCTCAGTCCTTCTCTCTCTGGCCCTCTGTGTAGCATGTGACAGAATTGGCTGCCACGTTGACCGCTTTCTTACCCTGTTTCCAAGACCTTGGACCCACTTGGTTTTCATTCTGTGTTTAGGAGCACTTCCTGGGGCATTTTGCAATTTTCTTCTCTGTTTACTCTTAAATGCTGCCATTCTTGGTTGCCTCCTCTCTTGAGTATTTTAAAGCTGGCCAAACCTCAGGACCTCCAGTAAGTCATATCTCTCTACCTCTTCCTAACTTCCTCATCTATAAAGTGGTGGGCTGAATCCTTAATGTTCTAAGGTGTCGTTGTTGTGTTTAAGTAAGCCATAGCACAATTTTTATGGACGCAGAGCTTCATATTGGTAGAATAAAAAATCTAACCTTGGAAAATTGTCAATACTCTGCCATGCTAAGGGTTTTGGCTGGGTAAGCAGAGTTGAAGTGTGTGCACATATGTGACACATTCACACGTGCCAGTTGATACACATTAATACCTCTTTTGGGGAAATAAGAATTAAATCTCTAGTTCTTCTATTATGCAACAAAAGTGTACATAGGTTTGCTTAGGGGAGCCCTGGCTTATACCAACCTATGTTGGTATTTTAGCTTTCCTAGAAACAGGAAAACAGGAAGGTTTTGTACTTACTTTATTTGAAAAAAACAAAACAAAACAAAACATAATTCAGAATATTAGGCAGGGCCTTTTAGGAATCTCTGACTGATTCAACTCATTGATGAATTATATAATTGAAATAAACATGCACTTTGTGGTGATAAGTCTTTCTGCTTCTTGTTTATAGGGCTTAATTAGCTAGAATTATAGTGTAAAACTTCTTTTATGTCTAAAATTGCTTTCTATTTGGTAAAAATCATAATACCCAGTGAATGACCATTTCAGATTTTGGGAAGAAAAGTCATTTAGAAGACAAAGACTTGGCCTGACACTGGCACATAGGCATGGTGCTGTGCTCCCCCCCCTGACTTCTGGTTTTAAGACACATGTTTTTCGAAATTAGTCCTCAATCCTTCTTCCTAGACTTTATCTCTGTTTGTGACCTGTATGCTTACTAGGCCAGGCTCCAAAGTTCCCAGATATTACTTTCTTTTAAAAATAAAACACAGTTGGTATTTGATTGGCAGCATGATGCAGTGGTAAGCACACAGAGCTGAACCCAGACAATATGAGTTCAAAACCTGTTTTTAGCACATAATAATCTGTGACTGTCACTACACATTTAATTTCTTTTTGCCCCAGTGTGTGCGTGTTTGTGTGTGTGTGTGTGTGTGTGTGTGTTTTGTAGGCTTCAAACTTTAAGTTCTAAGGAGCTGGATATTCAGCAGTAAGGGAGTGGTTAAAAGTTTGTCATTCCTCCTGTGCCTCATCCATCATACCCCTGTCCCCAAGAGATAGACTCTAACCATATGCTAACTTTTTAGTCTAGAACCCAGCTCTTGCCCTGAAACTCATTTCCTTGTTTTCTATTCAC
>NW_011888861.1:6329121-6333553 GCF_000151845.1 Pteropus vampyrus
GTTGCCTCCTCTCTTGAGTATTTTAAAGCTGGCCAAACCTCAGGACCTCCAGTAAGTCATATCTCTCTACCTCTTCCTAACTTCCTCATCTATAAAGTGGTGGGCTGAATCCTTAATGTTCTAAGGTGTCGTTGTTGTGTTTAAGTAAGCCATAGCACAATTTTTATGGACGCAGAGCTTCATATTGGTAGAATAAAAAATCTAACCTTGGAAAATTGTCAATACTCTGCCATGCTAAGGGTTTTGGCTGGGTAAGCAGAGTTGAAGTGTGTGCACATATGTGACACATTCACACGTGCCAGTTGATACACATTAATACCTCTTTTGGGGAAATAAGAATTAAATCTCTAGTTCTTCTATTATGCAACAAAAGTGTACATAGGTTTGCTTAGGGGAGCCCTGGCTTATACCAACCTATGTTGGTATTTTAGCTTTCCTAGAAACAGGAAAACAGGAAGGTTTTGTACTTACTTTATTTGAAAAAAACAAAACAAAACAAAACATAATTCAGAATATTAGGCAGGGCCTTTTAGGAATCTCTGACTGATTCAACTCATTGATGAATTATATAATTGAAATAAACATGCACTTTGTGGTGATAAGTCTTTCTGCTTCTTGTTTATAGGGCTTAATTAGCTAGAATTATAGTGTAAAACTTCTTTTATGTCTAAAATTGCTTTCTATTTGGTAAAAATCATAATACCCAGTGAATGACCATTTCAGATTTTGGGAAGAAAAGTCATTTAGAAGACAAAGACTTGGCCTGACACTGGCACATAGGCATGGTGCTGTGCTCCCCCCCCTGACTTCTGGTTTTAAGACACATGTTTTTCGAAATTAGTCCTCAATCCTTCTTCCTAGACTTTATCTCTGTTTGTGACCTGTATGCTTACTAGGCCAGGCTCCAAAGTTCCCAGATATTACTTTCTTTTAAAAATAAAACACAGTTGGTATTTGATTGGCAGCATGATGCAGTGGTAAGCACACAGAGCTGAACCCAGACAATATGAGTTCAAAACCTGTTTTTAGCACATAATAATCTGTGACTGTCACTACACATTTAATTTCTTTTTGCCCCAGTGTGTGCGTGTTTGTGTGTGTGTGTGTGTGTGTGTGTGTTTTGTAGGCTTCAAACTTTAAGTTCTAAGGAGCTGGATATTCAGCAGTAAGGGAGTGGTTAAAAGTTTGTCATTCCTCCTGTGCCTCATCCATCATACCCCTGTCCCCAAGAGATAGACTCTAACCATATGCTAACTTTTTAGTCTAGAACCCAGCTCTTGCCCTGAAACTCATTTCCTTGTTTTCTATTCACCCTGTGATTGAGCTGGAAAACTAGATCAGCTTGAGGTGACCTGCCTTTTTCTCTGAGCCCCACACTGATACCTTTTGGTTTTTGAAAGTGTAAGGTATTCCAAATCCCAAAATGTACCTCAGCCCCAAAACAGATTTTAAAAGACTATTACTAAAAAGTCTCCTGCTCTGATATCTATTAGATCTTATCATTATTTCTCTCTTTTCACATGTCTTACCTTCAGCTGATTCATTTATTCAACCAACCAACAAACCAACCAGCTTTCCTGAGCTGCACACACTCTGGAAAGCCAGTTCACACTGAGAGTTATAAATGATATTTTAGTAGTGAATCGTGGTATGTGGGGGCACAGAGAAGGGACATCCAGCCCAGCTGAGGGATCCAGGGTAGAGGAGTATGAGAAGAATGCTGTCACGGACAACTTTCCAAAAGAGATAACTGTGAGCTGGGTCCTCAGGTTAAGTGGTAATTAGCCATGTGAGGGTCTGGGGTATGCAGGAGAGGCCATCCTGGCAAAGACGAAACAACCAGATAGGGAGGTAGGGATGACTTCTGGAGTTGCAGAATCTGAGTTCAAACCTTGATTCCACTACTTTTTGCCATATGACCTTGGGAATGGTAGACAGAATAGTGGCTCCCTAAAGATGTCCCTGTCCTAATCTCTGTATCTTGTGACCATATTACCTTTCATGCCAAAGGGGACTTTGCAGATGTGATTAAGTTAAAGATCCTGAGATGAAGAGATTATCTTGGATTATCTGAGTGGGCCTAATGTAATCACAATGGTCTTAGTAAGAGGAAGCAGGAAATCAGAAAGGAGAGGAGGAAATGTGATGATGGGAATGTAGGTTGAGCGACTTGGCCACGTGGCAATGAATACAGGGAGCTTCTAGAAGGTGAAAGAGGTAAGAAAATGCAGAGCCTCCAGAAGGAACACAGCTCAGCAGACATCTTGATTTTGATACTGATTTTGGACTTCAGATCTTCAGAAATGTCAGATAATAAATTTGTGTTGTTTTAAGCCACTAAGTTTGTGGTAATGTGTTATAGTAGTATTAGGAAACTAATACAGGGACAAGATATTTAACATCTTGGTGCCTAATCACCTCATCTACACGAAGGGGCTATGATAACATTACCATCACAGGGCTATCCTGAGAGGTAAGTTAAAAAACACAATAGAAAATACTCATAAAAGTGCCTTTCATATGGTAAGTACTCAATTATCGCATTATACTAATATAATTATATTTGTATCCATATGAAATAAGGAGTTACAGGAGCATTTTAAGCAAGAAAATGACATGAGTAGATTTGCATTTTCAGCAGATCCAATGGGACAATGTGAAGAATGGGTTCATGGAGTGGTGGAGGGAAGGCTGGAAGCTGGAAGACCTGTTAGGAGGCTACTGCCATAACCCCATGTGATGGCAGTGGGGATAAGATCCAAGGCAGCCTTTCCTGACCTTTCTGTCTTGTTACTCCATCTTATTTTTAATGACTGTTTAATATTGTTGTCAACATTTTTGGCTACCAGCCTACAGAATTTGTTCCCCTCCTCTTTCTTCCTAAAAGAACCCTAATTTTGTTCAGATATCACCCTCCCTTTCACCCTTTTGGGAGCAGAGACTTCATGCTGTTTGATCTAAAGGTAATCCCAGTGCCTCTGCTAGTTTCTGGTTCTGGAATGGGCAAGTGACCCAATTCTAGCTAATGAGACATGAAGGGAAATCTGTGAAGATTTTAGTAGAGTCCCTCTCTCCTTAGAGAGGCACAGGAAGAGAAGGCCTCTCTTCTTCCTCTGGCCTTGGTAATGTTGAATATATTGCCTGGAGCTGTTGCAGCCACCTTGCTTCCCCACCTTAGGACAAAGTGAAAAATGGTGGAGGAAAGAAATGGAAAGAACTTGGGTCTTTAATGACATTTTTGAACCACTGATCATAAATCTCTGAAGTCTTTTCCACAACTGCGATTAAGCCAGTTTCTTTTAATTAACAGAAAAAAAGCAGCTTGATGCACAATCTGAAATAATTTGCTTATATACTGATTATTGTCTCACCTGATAAGATTGTACGTTCCTCGATTATGAGGTCCTTATGCCTATAATCCCTTACTACCTCGATTGTGCTGGGCACATCATAGGTACACAATAAATGTGTTTTATTTGAGTTTTCAGCCAGATTTGATGACTGTTAGAATATTGGATACTGGGGAAAAGGAAAGAAAGAGTCTAAGATGACTTCCTAGTTTAGAGTCTGAGTGACCAGGTTGATAAACGTGCCATTAATAGAGCTTTACCGGCGGTGGAGCAGCCCAGACTATGACACCACTGGGCATTTTTAGAGTGACCTTTTTGGCCTCTGTCTTTACTGTGTCCCTGGTTGCCGCTGTTAACCTAAAAATAAAAGGCCTTTCAAGATAAGAGGCAACAAGCATTTATTTGAGATCAATAAGAATATCTATTCAGGATGCACTGATTCAGGCAGAAGCTCAAATAGTGGTCTGGTTAGGAGACAAAGAAAATGGGTAAATATCAGAAAGGGAAGGGGAAAATTACATTACTAGAAGAAAGGTATTTCTGTTGGTTCAGATAACATAATGTAGTGATGCTAATTCTAAACAACTTTTGAAAAATTTTTCTGTCTAGTACTCATCAGTTCAGTAGTCAAAATAACACTAAAATACTTTCTTGATATCCTTGCAAACAATTTTTTGGGGCACAAGATTGCTTTTGTCCTAGTCCAAAGGTTATTTTGCCCTATTTTAACATTCCAAAAGTTTGGGACATAAGACATAGAAGGCAGTTTCTCCGGCTCCATTTTAATGTGGATTTTTTTTTTTTGACACTACCATGGACAGTTTGTGAAAACAGTAAGAGAAAACATGTGAGACCCCAAAGACCTAGACTAAGAAACACAGGTTGGGCCACTTACAATTCTTTATCCTACCTTTTCCTATACCTCAGTATATTTGTGACTTGCTTCATCTTTCAGTATGGGCCTCGTCCTAACCTGTCATTTTGTATAATTGTTCTCCACTTGAGAGCAGATCTTGTCAAACAATATCAGGATTCTGATCTTCCAGGTCCCTTGGGAGAAGAAGCTGAGTGACAGGTCTAAC
>NW_011888861.1:6334423-6348861 GCF_000151845.1 Pteropus vampyrus
ATGCTCCTTTTAATATATGGTCTACTTAACACAGCTGCACTTTGGGAGAAAGCATAAGCCAGGGCACATTGGTTCTGTTAGGGAGGCAATCAGTGTTCAAACACTGTCTGGCTTTAGCTAAAGCCATTATGTGGACAGGGTCAGGACGAGAAGTATTGGTCACATGCTGGGTGTTCTCCACTTGCTTGCCCCACCCCTTCATTCTCTGTCCTTGTTTGCTCTGATGGTGGCCCAAGAGCTGTCTATGGACAGCCTCACCAAGGCCACTTTGCCTGCTAACTCCTTGGTGCTTTCTGCTAATGGAGGGCACCTGCAGGAGGAAGAATGGTGAGAGGGCGGGACCACAGCTCCCTGCATACAGTCCCTCTCCCAGCGCCAGCCATCACTGCATTCAGGTGACATGTTCCCTTCCTTTGCCCCTATGGTCCTAGGGGTGGTAAGAACATCCAGCATTTGGTGGTTCTGGGCACCTCAGCACCCCTTATCGCTTCCTTTAAATTTGCCTATCCTTCTGTAAATAGTCCTTTCATTAACTTCTTTTCAGTTAGACACTTTGAAGTGTGCCATCTGTTTCCTGCTAGGGTCCTGGCTGATAATGTCATTAAACTTTCTTTTCATTTAGGCTTAAAATTAGTTGGTGTTACCTGTCTACCTAGATTTAGTAACAAATTCCTACAGCTTACTGTTTGTAGCTGAACTTCTAGATGGGCACTTCTTAACAGAGTGACTAACTGTTGGTGCTGTATTTTCCCAACTTTTTTTGAGGGGGTCCTTATCTGTTAACTGTTTTGTTTCCTATCCTGACTTCGTGGTTTGTAGTGAAGTAGGAATAGTGAAATTTTAGGCAACTATAGGATAGTGTGCTATAGCTGTGTGACTTTGGGCTATTGCCTAACTTCCTTGTGCTCAGTTTTCCTCATGCCTAAAATGGGTATAATAATAATATGACTTTATCTTATAGTGTTTTCATGACAGTTAACTAAATTTAAGTGTAGAAGGCACACAGGACAAGGCATGGCACATAGTAAGCCTCAATAAATGATAGTTATTATTATTACTTTATTGGAGAAAGGATGCTACTTGGAATTAAATGGCAATGTTTGAATTCCAGTTCTGTCACTGAGTAACTGGATGACAATGGAACTATCACTTAAATTTTTCAAGTCAAAGTTTCTACATTCATAGCATGGGATTAATAGTACTTGCCTCACTGTGGTTGCCAGGCCAAAATGTAATGATTTGTGGGAAAGGTCTTTGTAAACTCTAAAGCACTGTACAAATATAAGGCAGTTGAACCCTGAGCCCTTGTGGGAGCCTAAGGCTATCCCAAGATATTAGAGTTTGCATTTCCTCTTCAGTGGGCTTTCTCCACCAGCCAATATTTTGGACGCTACCTGATGGCTGGATCTACCTTCCATCACCTTTATCCATGGACATTTCTGGCAAAAAGGTGCAGAATGATGGTTGTTGCTACTTCATCTCAGCTTATCCCTGCAACTCTGACCATCCACATGTAATATGCCCAGTTCTCCTTGCTCTAGATGATTTCTGGAAAATCCTGCCTGCTCAACATTGGCAGAGCCCACAGTGCTCCTTAGTGAACTTGCTAACTTCTTATAGTATGGCTTGAGGCCCATGGGACTCCCAGAGCTCGCAGTCAGGTCTTGTTGGCCTGATGCAAATGCTACCCCTGGCAATGAATCAAAGGCTGTTTATGAGGCTCTGCCAGCATCTGTCTCCCAAGGGCTATCATGCCAGCATTTGAGTGACCCAAATACATATTTCTCTGTCTCCAGGCTCTCTGCTCCTCTCCTGTTGCCTCTTCTTTTTTTACTCTTCTGTGACTTTCACTTGATTGCCTTGGTGGGGATAGGGGAACAGGCTGTTTCTATGTTCCTCCTTGAGTATTTTTAAATGTTGAGACTGACCCACACTCCCTTTCCAGAATGGTTTGTTGTTGTTTTATTCACTTGGCAGAGACACCTGCAGGCACTGTGTGTCCTGTCTACCTCGCCTGTCATGCAGCTCCAGTTAGTCAACACTGTCAGGCCTGGAAGGCTCAGAGTGTGGCAGCCCTTTCCAGCAGCCTAGACAGGTTGACGTGGGACATGGCATCTCAGGGGAAACTTGGCTCTCACTTTGCTCAGTCCATGCCTCTCAGAACAGAAAAGGACAATCAGAGGTCTGGAATCGTAGACTGAAATGTCAAATCAGGGCACTTGGACAGCAAGGCTCTTATTATACTGATCAAGATTTCCCGCCCAACAACTCCTCTAAAAAGCCAGTGTCCACTTTTACTCAGAAACAGTTATGCTGAGTCACATTTTTCAAACCTGCTTAGGCTTCATCACTGAATTTTTGGGGGAACAGAGCAGATGGGAGATTCTTCTGTTTTGTTTGCTTCAACCTGTTCTCTGACCCAGTTCTGCCTGTGCTGAAAAATTTGTATTTCTTTTTTTTTTTTTTTTTTGGTCAGATTTCAATATAGAGTATGAGGTTTCTGAAAATGCCTATTCTTAAAATAATAAAAATGCTTCACCTCTCAAGAGTGCATTTATTATTAGGTGAAAAGTCTCCTGTTATTCTTAAGGAAAAAATCAAATATCCTAAATAACAACTTTGGTTCTGGGTTGTTTGGTTCCTTGGTTGTTGTTGTTTTTAAACTGATGACACTTTTTAGCATTTACTTAACTAAAACAGAAATGTAGTACTGCGAAGGTATATACAAATATTTGCATTTGTACACAATTTTAAGAGAAAATAGTCTTTTACGGGGCAAAGTATGAAAACCGTAGAAGTATAACAACAATACTGAATGCATTTTGAATCTCGTTACAGGGATTTATATGCTAATTGGTACATTATCTTCTGAAGGCAAATCTTAAAAATTTCTATCAGTTAGTTTTTACAGTTTCAGTTGCAGGAAACCCTGAATGACATGCTCTGTGGGAGACAAGGAATTTTTTTTGACAGTGTTCTTCCCACTGTGTGATATGATGATCATTTTAATGAACTCTATGTCCTTGAGTCATATCTTAATGAGAACTTCCTGGCTGACTAGAAAAAAGGAAGCTACAGATCAGAGCTGGACAAGAGTACGTAAAGAATTTCATTATTAAGACATTGGTATTCCAAGTATAAAGTGGGTGTGTGAATTCTTCCTGTCATTATTGAGTTGGAACACGACAGTCTCCTGAATATTTCTTTTAAATGGTTTATGACAGAAAATTTCTGGAAATAATATGATGAAACACCACTTATCCATCACCTAGTCTTAACAACTATCAACATTTTGCAAATCATGTTTCGTTTACCTTCTCTGGATTTTTTTTTTTTTGCTTTGTTTTTGTTTTTAAGTATTTTAAAGCAAATTCCAGATAATATAAATGCTTGAGTGATGGTTAATTTTACATATAATTTTGGCTGGGCCATTGTATTAGTCTGCTTGGGCTGCTATAACAAAATACTACAGACTGGCTTAAACAACAGAAATTCATTTCTTTCAGTTCTGGAGGCTGAGAAGTTCAAGATCAAGGTGCCAGCAAGGGTAGTTTTATTCTGTAGCCTCTACTCTTGGCTTATAGGTGGCTACCATCTTGCTGTGTGCTCATGTAGGTCACCAACCCTACTGAATCAGGGCACTACCCTTATGACCTCATTTAACCTTAATTATCCCCTAAAGGCCCGATCTCTAAATATAGTCACATTGGGGATTAGAATTTCAATATATGATTTTTTTTGGTGGGGGACACAGTTGAGTTCATAACAGCCACTTTCTTTTTGGAGGAAAGTAACATTTAAATCTGCAAACTTTGAGTAAAGCAGATTGTCCTCCAAAATATGGGTGAACCTCATCCAATCAGGTGAAGGCTTTAATAAAACAAAGACAGAGCAAAAGGAAATTCTGCCAGCAAAAGGTCTTTGGACCCAAACTGCTGCTCTTCTCTGAGTCTCCACCCTGACAGCCTACCCTGCAGATTTTGGACTTAACAGCCTCCACAATTGTGTGAGCCAATTCCTTAAAATTAATCAATCTCAATTCCTATCTCTCTATCTCTATCTCTATCTCTGTCTCTGTCTCTGTCTCTGTCTCTGTCTCTGTCTCTGTCTCTGACTCTGCCTCTGCCTCTGCCTCTACCTATCTCTATCTTTATCTCTGAAGAACCCTGACTAATACAGCTTGTAAATGCTTAAATATGTATCTCTAACGATAAAGACCTCAAAAAAAAAAAAAAAACCCAACAAAACTCACAATCGCACCAAACAAGATTAACAATAACTTGTAATATCATCTAACACATAGTTCATAGTCAATTTGCTTCAATTATCTCAAAAATGTCTTGGTGTGTCTGAATCAGGATTTAACAAGGTCTACACATTGTGTGCGGTCAATTTATTTCTTGGATCTCTCTCCTTCTCTCTCAATTTTGCATTAAAAATATTTTTTATTATCATGAAAAATTTCAAACATGCACAGATGTAGAGACAGTAGTATACCAAAGCCACAAGTGCTTCAATAGTTATTGGTATATGGATAATCTTGTCTCATCTATACTGCCTTTCTCACCTCCACCTACACCTCTCTATATTATTTTAAAGCAAGTCCCAGACTTTACATGATTTCAAAAGTAAATACTTCTGTATTTACTTCTAAGAGATCAGGAATCTTTTTAAAAAACATAACCACAACATCTTTGTCAAGTTTACAATTATTAACAATAATAAAGCATCATCTAGTATCCAATAAGTGATATTAAGATTTCCCTGATTGTCACATAAATGTCTATTGATAGTTAATTTTTTACAATCAGAATTCAAACAAGGTTCACACATGACATCTGGTTGATATGTGCTATAGACTGAATTTGTGCCATTGGTGTCCACGACCTAGATGCATTAATTCAATAAAGGTATGAAAATGATGCCTTTCTAGTTCTGTCATCCCTTCTGCTTTTATTAGCTGTGATCCTTCTATAAAGAAAGAATTTTCCATATAAATTTCTTGGTTACATTGAAATATAGTTTGTACAGAAAAGACAGGATAAGATTCTTTCCTTTTATTAACAGCTGTCAGGAGTTGGTGCCTAAATCACCATTATTTTGTTTTTAATTATCTTTATATGAGCTATTGGATTTTTATATATTTGATGTTTTTCAACCCACTGTGATTATTATCTTTTTTTTTTTTTTTTGGTATTCACATTGACTCTACCATTGCCATAGGCAGCACCTTCAAAATAATTTCTATATCCTTTTACCGTTGCCCCAGGAGTCTTTGATAGTGGCTATGATTTCAGGCATAACAACATGTTCTAGCCTTATCTTGAACAATACCTGCCCCAGATCTTGAATCAGTTGTTCCTCTAAAGAGCCCCATTTCTATGAGAAAAGGTCTTTGGAAACCGCATCTAGTTGCTCATTGCCATTGAATTGTCATTATTTCTCGGTCTGATGAATAATATTGAGTAACTGAAAATGTCTTCGATAATGAATGAAACTGTAAATGTCTTTTTTCTTTTCTTTATTTATAACATTTTTAAAAATTAAATTTATTGGGGTGACATTGGTTAATAAAATTATATAGGCTTCAAGTGTACAATTCAATAATACATCACCCGTATATTGCATTGTGCGTTCACCACCTAAAGTCAAATCTCCTTCCATCACCATATATTTGACCCCCATTACCCTTATTTACCTTCTCCCTCCCCTCTCCCTCTGGTAACCACTAAACTATTGTCTGTGCCTATGAGTTTTTGTTTGTCTTACTCCTTTGTTGCTTTCAGTTTGATATCTCACACATGAGTGAAATCATATGGTTCTCAACTTTTTTTGATTGCCTTATTTTGCTTATCGTGATTACCTTGAGATCCATCCGTGTTGTCACAAATGGCAGTGTTTCCTCTTTTCTTATGGCTTTGTGATACTCCATTGTATATATGTACCACAACTTCTTTATCCAGTTATCTATCGAAGGGTATTTTGGTTGTTTCCAAGTCTTGGCCACTGTAAATAATGCTGCAATAAACATCGGGGTGCAAATATCTCTTAAATTAAACTACTCAAAGACTTTTTAAGAAATGTTTTTTCTTTTATTTAACAGAAAAAATAATTATTGAGAAAACTGAGTATTAGTAGAAAAAAGATGTTCCTAGAAAATAAAACTATCAACTTGGATAGATAAATGTTTTATAAAAATGATAGCAAACATCGAATTAAAACTTATGTATTTGATGAGTGTTGTATTTCATGATATTTTATTCTTTCTAAAAATGGTGGCTTATTCAATATATAACAAAATATTATTAAATTTTATCATAATTATATGATCATATAATAATATTGGTATAAGAATTATATTATTATTCAATTATATTGTTATATATAGTTCCCTATTAAGCCCCATGTTCTAATTTGGGGCTCAGAAAATATGCTTACTTTTAGTGGAAAATGGTGCATCAAATGGTCACATCTGGCTTATTCCAATCCCTGCTCGCCCTTCTGATTGGCATTTGTCTTCCCTTGTAGATTGTGGGAAGGGAATGCATTGACCAACGTACATGAGCATTTCTGTTTGCTAGGTTGTTGCATTTCTTATGGCAAATTTATACAGAGGCATTTTGATTTATACATTTGTTTTCCATGACTTTGGTCAATGTGACTCAATCTCCTGAATCTGATTGATTGGATGACCTGCAAAAACTAAATTGTTGGACATTCCAGGTCAAACTCTGGATCGACAACCCCATCAAGATACTACCATCGAGAGGGAGGTCCTGCTTGCAAAGCCAGCCTACCTCTCTTTTTGAGGTAGTACATTTATTTTTGCCCTCTTGGGAGGGGAAACTCTCACCATCTAGAACACTGAATGGTGCAGTAACTTTATTTTCTTTGTTTCTAATCACCTTACTCTTCTTTCGGGAGTGCAACTGTGTGTTCTGTGGCCTGGCATGCTTTGCCTTTATGCCTCCATGGCTCTGCTTCAGAGTCTTTGCCCTGCTGTTTCTTTGCCCTTGAGATATCCACCACCTCAACACTCAAGAACATAATTACTTCCTATTCACTCTTCAGATCTCAGCTCAATTATCACTTTCTCAGGGAAACCTTCCCCAGCCCTCAGACTAGGTGATGCCCTTCTGTTCGATGCTCTCATGGCATGCAGTACCTTACCTCCCAGCACCTGTCATAGTTTGTAATTAAACATTTATTTGTGTGATAATGAGTTATGCTTGAGAGGTAGGGACCACTTCTGTTGTGCTCACCTTTGCATCTTCTGTGCTTGTCATAGGACCCAGCACAACATTAGGTGCCAATTACCAACATCGTAACTAAATAAATGACGGACATCTCCCTGAGAGAGGACAGTGAATGCAGGACAGTAGGAAACCAACTCACCTGGGCCCACACATGGATAAACTCTGTCTCACCCAGAACCTTCCTTTCTCTACCCGCATCTCAGGACCACTCAAACCTGGGCCAAGGCTAAAAGATTATTAGCAACCTCAGATTCACCAGCTGGCTTATTCATAGGTGTAATCCTGAGTTAGTCTCATGCTGTAGGCTGGTACGGAGTGTGTTTTTGGAGTTATTTACCCCATGCTGTCTTCTACTCCCACTATACGGGCTCCCAGTTTCTGACCAACTTTCCTCCTAAAAGTCCCATTTTCTCCTGTGACAGGCACTCTGCCCCAAATGCCAGCCCACTTCATGCTCTGCTCAGTGTCCATTGTTTTGTCATTCCAGAGGACTGGCTCACTATCGTGTGACTGGGGTTTTATTCTGTCACTTCTTTGCTGTGTGATCGTGAACATACCATATCAGCTCTCTGAGCCTTAGTTTTCTTAATTAAAATATAGGACTTAGAGCAAGGTTGCTTGAGGAACTAATTAGAGAAGACAGACAGTAGCGCTTCACTGAAAGTGAAAATAGAGAACCTGACAAGTCTAGATTTGGGGAAAGCATCTCTAAAGAGGTGACATTTGAAGAACAAATAAGAGTTACTTTAAAAGGTGTAAGATGTCTATGGAGCAAGTATTTCATGGAGCAATTGCTGTTTCCAGAATTGGGTTATTAGTTTGGAAAACGCAAAACACATAATATTCCTGGCTTCATGCTGCTGACAAGTGCCTTGTAGAGACCATATGCAAACAAGTGGTTCTCTACCATGGGATTACTTCGCATCCCAAAGGAAGTTGTTGTTATTATAACTGGGAGAAAGGGATGTGCTTTGGCATATAGAGGGTAGAGGTCAACGGTGCTGGTAAATATTCTATACTGCACAGGACAGCCACCACAACAAATGTTAATAGTGTTGAGGTAGAAAAACCCTGATATAGCCAAAGTGATCAGCTAAAAACATAGCACTGAATATCAAGTGCCAAAATGAAGGCTACAGACATCTCCACTCCTTAAAATTTGACTTATTTTTCAAGATCCATCTCACATCTTATCTTTCCCTTGAAGCCATCTCCAGTTACCCTAGTGAGACTCACCATGGACCATTGCTTAAGAGAATGGCTAGCAAAGGCTATTCTCTGGGTTCACATTCCAGCTGCATAACCAATTGCCTGGGTGACTTTGAGTGACTGTTCTTACTTCTCTAAGAAAGCTTCTGCTTTCTCATACATAAAACAGAGATAATAATATCCCTACCACACAATATGGAGGTGGCGATTGTACATGTAGATCAGAGTACCTGGCATATAGTGTACATCGAAGAATGAGTGACAATTCTTAAATCCTTTGTCTTCCCACAGTGATTTTGTTTGCAAACTGTCTAGGTAACTTAGCTAATTTCACTCTATACTACATATGTCTACTTTTACTGTGTATCAGGTATTGCTTGAAGTGCTTAGCATATTTTGATTCATTTAAATCTCATAAGAGCTATTATAGACTGAAACTTTGTATCCTCCCAAAATCCATTTGATGAAGCCCTAACCCCCAATATGATGTGATTTGGAGAAGTGGCCTTTGCAAGGTAATAAGGTTTAGATGAGGTCATGAAAGTGGAGCCCCATGATAGGATTAGTGCCCTTGTATAAGAGGAAGAGATGCCAGAGCTCCCTCTCTATCCACCAAATTAGGATACAGCGAGAAGGTGGCCATCTGTAAGCCTCACCAGATGCCAAATCTGCTGGCACATTAATCTTGGTCTTCCCATCTCCAGAAATGTGATAAAGAAAAGTTTGTTTTTTAAGCCACACAATCTATGGTATTTTTAAATAGTAGCCTGAACTAAGAGAGCAACACTATGAAATGGGAACAAGTTTTATATCCTTTTAACAAATATGAAACCAAGAGAGATTGTGTGTTCTACCCACAGGTACACAATCAGCAAGCAGAGGAGTCAGGATTTGAACTTGGTCTCTGTGGTTCCATAGCCTGTGCTTTAACCTCTCTCGGCTACTCTGCCTCTTAATCATTATTCATTATTTAACATTTAGCTAAGAGAGATGCAGGATCAGTATGCATTTGTTCATTCTTTCAGTAACATTTTTGAGTGCTTACTATTTATCAGATACTTAGCCGAGGGCTGGGGATATACAATAAAATAAACCTCTTCAAGTTCTTCTCACCATCTAGTCAGCGAGGCATGCAAAGAAGTCAGTGATTACCAGAACATGTGATAAATTCAGATACTCTCACGAAAGGAGCTATGGGATAATAGAGGAGGAAGGTTTAAGTCAGAGTGGGAGAGTAGAGGTTAGGAGACAAAACTGACCTTGAATCCCAACAGTGCCTTCTTTCTAATGTTTTGAAAGAGCAAAGTACTTAATTGAGCAAAGTACTTAATTCCTCTAAGCCTTGATTTTCTCATCTGAGGAAAGGGGATAGCACTTACTGGCAACTTACTGTGAAGATTAAATGAAAGCATGTATGTGGAAGGGACTTCTCAAAATAAAAGAATGAGAGTCCTCTGGCCTTGTGTGTCTGGAAAGGCTTTGTGGAGGAGATAGGTGTGCTTGGTTTAGAGAGGAGGAGCAGACACTCCAGACACTGATAATGGCACCTGGATAGAGAGATGGGGTTCATCAGGGTTTAATCACTAAAGAGTAATCTTGAACTGAATTTACCTTTTACGAATGGGCACTATCCCATGTGGCCCCTACATGAACTCACAGGTGGGCAAGCCTCTAGCGCAGAGTATATCCTAATTTTGCCCCAGGCCCATATTCACTCTGCCCTGCAGTGATGGTGAATCAGGAGCACTTCCTAAAAGGCTGGATGATGAGGCAGAAGGTAACACTCAGATCTGGCTCAGACATCACTAGCTGGGTGATCTGGGGAAATAATTAAACATCTTTGAACTTTATTTTTTTTTTATCTGCAATCTAGAGACAATGTTACCTATTTTGAATGCTTAAGGCCTGGAGATAATGTATGTATAAGACCTTACACTGAGCCTAACACAGAGTTGTTATTCCATAAAATGGTAATTATTACAGCTAAAGATTTAGGAGGTTTTGTGCTCCTGATCAAGGAATCACTGTTTAACATTACCCTAAGCTGTTGGACTGTTAAAAATTAACCACAGTTAAAATCAGCCCGTCTTTTCTCTCAACAGCAATCTTATTTTTAAAAAATACTAAAACATAACAAACGTAACAGAAAAAACACAAGTCATAAGTACACATCTTATTAAACTTTCACAAAATGAACCCATATAACTAATACTCAGATCAAGAAATAGAAGCTGACTAGCACATCAGAATCCTGTCCCTCTAGCTAGGCCCCCGCCACCAGCCTATCATTCTGACTTCAGTCACTATAAATTAGTTTTAGCTGTTTTTGAACTTTCGTGTCTGGCTTCTTTCACTCCAGAATATGTCTGTGAGACTTGACTACGTTGTTTCTTGTAGTTCTTTCATCCTCATTGTTACATAGTGTTTCATTGTGTGAATATATTTGCAATTTATTTACCCCTTTTAATTGTAAACTCTTAATAACACTTTTTAATGTCGGGAATCTGGACAATTTTCTTAACTGGCTTCTTACTTAGACTTTATATGCTTGTGCACACAAAAAGTTAAGTTCTTACACTGGGACTTTGTAAATCTTGACACAAAATCAGTTAGGAAACCTAGGGGGCACTGGTGAGCCCATTCTCTTGCCAGAGAGTGAACTCCTAGCCCCTTTAGGGGAAAGAAGAAAGCTCTACACTGACTAATCAAGTTGGTAGGGGACAGCCTAAGGCGCATTTTAGTATTCTTTCAAAAGTGTCTTCCCCCTATTTCCAACTACAAGAATTTGTTTCTACCTGTCTTTCATATCAGGGAGAAAGAAACCTCCACCTTTAGAAATGTCTTTCTTTTTTAATCTTCAAACTTGCCCAACTTCTTGGTGGAAGTATGGCTATATTAAAAATGTTTGCTTATTTGCTTACGTTCATAGGAGTGACATCGCTTTGATATCGAGGATCTTAACTTCTCTTTATATTTTGAATGTTTATTTTATTGAAAATCCCGGGATGATATGAGGTTAGAGGTTGGGCAGTCCAGCTGTGGTTTACTTGAGCTGAGCAGCTGGAATTACTTTTCAGATATTTTGGCAACGAGGAAATCCCAAATGTATTTTGCCCCAAGCACTTTAACACTTAAAAAAAAATGTCTGTAGTTTAGAAAGAAATTTAATCTCTACACCCTTAATTACTTTAAACTATACTCATTCAAGTAGTATTTGTAAAAAGATATGCTGTTCCAAGAAACCTGTAAGACATTAAAAATCCTACTCACTCTACTTTCTCTTGCCAGAAATACAAAAAGAGTGACTGCCAAGAATAAAGAAGGCTTCACAATCACTCTGTAAAACTGTTTGGCATTCTTTCTCAAAACTGAACATTCCTATAACCTATGACCCAGCAATTTCAATCCTGGCTATACATCCAACAGAAATCCATGCAGAGATATGCACTAAAAGACATATACCAGGATATTCATATCAGTACCATTTCTAACAACTCCCAGTTGTAAGCAAACCCAAATAACCATGAACAGCAAGATGAATGAATAAGTAGTAGTATGATCATACAATGGGATAGTACATAGCAATCAACTGAGTGAGCTACAGCTATGCCTAACACCTTAGACGAATCTCCAAAACATAATGTCAGATAAAGGAAGGCATGCAAAAAAGAATACATATTATATCATTCCACTTACACAAATTTTTTAAAGACTAGCAAAACTAATCTTTGCCTTTAGAAGTAAGCATAGTGATTAACTTTGGGGAATGAAAAGAGGATAGCGATACAGGAGACGAAGGGGGCCTTCTGCAGTGCTGGTCATGTTCTTATTGACCTGGGAGGTGGTTGGTTACACAACATGAGAACCTTTTGATAATTCACTACCCACTTTTGATTAGTGAGCTTTTTAATAAATGAGTTTTTTATAGATAAAAAAATGCATTCTGAACCTCATAAGTTTTACTATTTTAGGCGAACAATCTGAATCTGAGAAAATATATTCTTTTCCTCAAATCTCATGCCCATTGCTCCATCTAATTCTAAGGCAGCCTCCATTATAAAAAATACATAATTGTGTGTTTGAATCATTTGAAATACTCAGAATGGACAATAGTATAACAATTTAGGTTAGAGCAAAAATAGTTGATCCATTGACCTCCTAATTATAAAGATTCTTATAGGTTGTTACAAATAAACTGCAGTTTTCTTATAATTCGTTAAAAATATCAACTTCTCTATTAGTTAAAAAGAAAAACAAAAATAATTTACCTTTAGACAGCTCCACTCTTTTCCAGTGCTGTATGATTTTCTGAATCTTGACACAATCTTGCAATGGGACTGGAACTCAAACATAGAGTTCCAACAGAAAATTTGCAAGTCTTCAAATGATAAAACATTTTCTGTTTATTTCAATTTGCTTACCGATGAGTCACATGCTCCTGCTAAGAATAATTATTTACTGAGTTCTTGAAGGATTAAAACCAGCCACCCAAGTTTTCCTTCCAAAGCCACCGTGTCTTTGGCATCTCATGAATGTTAATGATGTTGGCATAGTGTCCAGTATGGGCATATTTGGGTACTTAGGTCTCCACGCAATGGATATAATAATAAGTGCTTTCATTGTTCTCTGAGAAAAAATGTGGTCACTGAGTTTTGGAGCCAGTTTTCAAGGAGTGTTCTGCCTAACCACAAAAGCTATGTACAGGTATAACAAAGAATATGTTACGGTTAAAGGGAGTCACAGGGAAGAAAAGTAAAAGCGACCTCTGCCTTCCAGATCAAGACCTGGACTAGCCTATAGTTACACCGTAGACCTTTTATTTGTGAGTACATTTAAAAAATCTGTTGGATCAATTACTTTTTCAGTTTCTCTTCTCTTTTCCCATATAGCATTGGCAGTTCAGAACAGTTAATAAGGGAAGGTATTAACTGTTTATGAAGTGAATGGTTACAAGATAATGGATACTGGTTTACAAAAACTGGGTAGGATGTTGGACACCTACTAGCACAATCCCCTCATTTTTCAGGTAAAGAGCCTATAGGCCAGAGCAGCCAAAACTAACCGACAGCAGAGTGGAGCGAGGCTCCAGTTTCCCCTTCCTCTTGTCTGCTTCTCTCTCTGCCCCTCTGATTGCTAGAATAGGGCTGCTGTCTATGGCTCTACTTAGCAGAACTTTGGGTAGAGAGGAGCTTTTCCAAGAATGATAATCTACAGTAGAGGGTTTTGATATAGTTGACTTTAGAAACCTCTTGCCTCACTCTTCCACTCCAAGGGTCTACCCTGAGCTTCTATTTTCAAAGCTTAGCTTTCAAGTTGCTATCTCAGATGTTTCCCATAAAAGTCCTGCATGCTTATCTCTACTGAGTTCTAAACAAATGCTGTAATTTCCATTTGACTGCCCTCCTGTCTCCATTCTTGTGTTTCCTCCTCAGCATTAAATAGATCCTAAGATGCGAATCTGTACTGTTCTACTGACTCTTTTTACAACGAAAAATAAAAATGTGGTCCCATTTACGTTTCTGCAATGTAGGCAAGCAGAGACAGGTCACCTGCTCAGCACTTCACCCAAACAGAGTCCTTTGCAATTTGAAAATGAGTAAAAACAAAAGTTATCCATAGAAGGAAGAAATCTTGAGCAGTTGAACAGCTAATAAAAATGAAACTGGAGCCTCTACCTCTGGAGACCTTTGAATATCATGGCAATGCCACTACTAGGATAAGCCCCTGCCATTAATCTGGGTGCTCAGTGGTCACTAGTCTGCGAAACTTGCAAGTAGTTTATATAGATGCTGCCATTGACACCTTGTACATCCTGTGACTTCCATGAATGCAGGTCTTATTTCAAAAAGGAACCAGAATTTGGTTAGCAATTCTAGGTGCCCTCAAAGAGTGTTCGAAATGAAAATATATGGCTCCCAAAACAAAAGGAAATTCTGTTAGTCTAAGGGGAAATGGGACCTTAGGATCACCCTA
>NW_011888861.1:6350176-6354965 GCF_000151845.1 Pteropus vampyrus
AGAGACAGACAGACAGACAGAGTGAGAGAATATAAGGAAATGGTTCATGTGATTATAGAGGCTGAGAAGTCCCAAGAGCTGCATGATGAGTTGGCAAGCTGGAGACACAGGAAGATGTCTCAGTTTGAGGGCAGTCAGGCAGGAAAGAATTTTCTCTTACTCGAGAGAGAGGCAGCCTTTTTGTTCTATTCAGACCTTCAAGTGATTGGATGAGGCTCACCCACATTAGGGACTGCAATCTGCTTTACTTAGTCTACCAATTCAAATGTTAATCTGATTCAAAAGCACCCTCACAGAAATACCCAAAATAATGTTTCACCAAATATCTGGGCATCCTGCAGCCCAGTCAAGTCAACATGTAAATTAACCATCACAGTCTTCCCAATCTATTTAAAAAATTATTTTTAATTAAAAATTATTGGGGTGACATTGATCAACAAAATCCAATATCCAATCTATTTTTAAAAGTCTCATATTGAGGTTTAATTTGCATACAGTTTTAATATATAGTCCCATAAGTTCTTCCAATTTCTTTTAAACACACATAAAACGTGTATATGTATGTGTGCATATATATACATAAAAACATAGAATTATTTGTATACAATTTTAAAATCAATATAAAAGTAATTAAATTTTTATTTTAATCAACATTGTGTTTCTGAAGCCAATCAATATTGATATCTATTACTGAAGTTTAGATTCTACTATTTTATGTTTTTAGATATATTTCCTTGAACTAGAATAGGTTTAGTAGGCCTTAAGAGGAAAGCCTAGACAGGAGAAAATTTAGATGTTAAGATTTTCAGGACTCCTAGTATTCAGTTTTCTAGAGGTGGAGAATCACAAGGAGAAAGAAATCTAGATATAAAGATAAATATGAATAAAAACAGGTTTGAATTCAGCTCTCTGTTCATAAATGAAACAGAAGTTTCTAACTCAAAGGAGAAGTCTAGGTTGGAGATATAGATTTGGGAGCCATCAATAAATAAAGGAGCAGTAAAAAGGCATAGACTAAGAAATGGACCCTTAGATGTCCCAAGGGAACCAGAAAGATTTGATTTCAAGAAAGTTTACTTTACTAGAAGAGAGATGATTAATAGAGGCATAATTTCTGATTTATTGTATACTAAACATGTAAATAAACTCAACACAATTCTTGAATGCCAAAGGAAAGGCCAAGATGAGTGTAGGATTTTTAGGAAGTTATTGAGGAGGCAGATACACTCTTCTACAGAGTTCTCCTCGATGTCACTACCAGATGGATCCTTCTGAGATTTATTATGATCTTATATTCTGCTTTTTTACTTCTCAATCTAAGATAGATTTGAAAAGCAAGTGATTAATGAGTGATCACTTTGTCTCCCTCAAGTGTCTTCAAGAAGAAGAGATTTAGTATCAAATGAGTCCTTTTTGTTGAGGATGATTGGATAAAAAGGATTCCAATAACAGGTTTAGTGGGGGGTTGGTTTTATAGTAACATGGTATAGTAAACAAATCAATACTAAGCTCAGCCACATGTGGATAGGTTGCTGGTGTAATGGGAGAACTGCCAAAAGTCATGATGCTATAATTTTGATCCTGCAGTTTTATTAATTTATATTTTGAGTTCCTCAGAATCCTTAGATGCAAAATAGTATATATATTTTTCAATGTCCCAAGTTTTAAACTCCAGTGTTAATGATAGTTTCAGCATACCTGAAGTTAGAAAATACCAAAGTTTAGATTATTAGTAGAACTCCCCTCTCACATACTCCAGCTGTCAAATGGTGTTATTATTCCATATTAGATTCCAGACATTCTAATAAGCAAGAGGTTTCTATGATAGATTCCCATGGTCAGGCTTTTTTTTTTTTTTTTAAGTGTGTTAGCAATTATTTTTATTATTTTCTTTTTATTATACAAAATCCTACTCCTGGCATTTTAGACCTAAGATTCTGATCACCATTTCCAACATGTGGGGAGATTCTGCCCCCCGCCCCAAGAAATTCTCCAGCACCAACCAGCATCCTATAATTCAACTCAATTCTGACACTATCTACTCTGAGGTAGCATCAGATTGCACAAATTAAGGGTTTAATACCATAAGACCGCCTCTGCCTCCCACACACACACCCACCACACTTCAGGGGCCAGTTGCAAGCCCGGGCTGTAACCTGTCCTTCTGATAGACTGGCTGTAAATCAGAGGGTCCCAAGATGCCCTCAGGTTCCATTAATTTGCTAGAACGGCTCACAGAACTCAGAAACATTTTATTTACTAGATTATTGGTTTACTATAAGAGAATATTCAAGAACAGCCAGATGGAAGATGTGTGTGTGCGAGGCTAGATACGGGGAAAGAGCTCAGAGCTTCCACATCTTCTCCAGGAATACCACTCTCCTGAAATCTCCTCTCATTTGCTGATCAGGAAGCTCTAAATTATTGTTTTCTTTTTCTAGACCATTAAGTTCAGTGCTTAATTCATTAATTTTTAATCTCTTTTATTTTCTAAAAAAAAAAAAAGTGCATTTAGGCTCTAAATTCTCCTTTGAGTACAATTTTAGTTGTACCTCATATATTTTCATGTGCATGCTTTCATTGTGTTGCATTTCTAAATTTTTTTTTTCATTTTCATCTTGGTTTCTTTTTTAATCCAGAGATTATTTAGAATTGATATTTTTTTATTGGCAAATATATGGAATGGAAGAATACATTCCTACCACTGGTTTCTCATTTCAGTGCATTCTGGTGACAAAAAACCAAAAAACCAAAAAAAAAAAAACCCCGCATGATCTCTATGACATCATTCCTTTGGAATTGTTGTGATTTCCTTTGTGGACAAACAAATGGTCAAGTGTGTAAAGTTTCTGGGGGGTTGGGAGGGGCTTATAAAAAATATATATTGAATGAAGTTTCTTTCTAAATCTCTATTATTATATGTAAATATCATATATTGTTTTCATAATAAATAAATGCTTCTATTGTTTTGAAAAGGGGAGTAAAATAGAGTTTAAATTTCAGGAAATCTCTTCTTATTAGAAAAAGAAGGTTTCCAGAAGCAGAACATGAGTAAAATCCTGGGAAACCAAGGCCCTTGACATTCACCTTGTCCTAGAAAAGTCAATCCCCTCTCTGACCCACCACAGTTTGCAGAGGGCAGAATGTAAGACTTCTGCCCTTGGGATTGACAGAATAGTATATGGTGTGAATGTCAGCTGTGGACATTGCCTCTGCGTTTCTAGTGACCACACAGGTCTCACAGGAGTAGTCTCTCCCCAGACAGCACAGTTATATCCCATTGGCTAATTGAGCCCTTCCTGTTGTTGGTATTTCTCCTTTGCTAATAACTGATTTGGTTCTTCAACCTGAAATGTTATCTCCCTAGATCAGCTTGGATTGAAGTGAATTAAAATGAATTGAATATTCGTTTAGCTTGGCCTGAAGGTGGGTGTTACACTAAGGGTGGCTAGGGAAGTTCTTGGTCCTATAACCAGCACCTCCTTCAGTTCCATTGAGTCTTTGTTGGGCTGGTTCTTTCCATTAGCTAGAAGAATTGTCACAAGAAATTCACTGGAGCAGGAACTTTTTGTTTTATATCCATAAATGATATTGATCTATACTCTTCTTTTGTTGCTTTAAAAAAATACTATTCTTTTCTACGTATATTGACCCCATAAAGGGAATTTGGTAGCTTTTCCTTTTTTTCTGCTGCCTGGAACTGTTTGGCTAAGATAGGAATTACCTGTTCATCGAAAGTTTGGTTAAATTTGCCTGAGAAGTTGTCTGAACCTGTTGCTGAGTTTGGACTCAGAGACAAAGCTTTCTTTCTTCAGTACTACTACTACTACTACTACTACTACTACTACTACTACTACTACTATGCTCTTCAGTAGCCAGGGGCCACACTTACTTTCTCTTCCTTTTATCTTTTTTATGGTTTTGAACTTTCATGAATGCCACTCCGCTGCTAGATGACATTCTTCTGGTTGGGGTAGAAGCAAGCTTTCCAACCCATAGCCAGAAGGTCCAGCATCCACCAGTGAGTTAGAGACCTACTTGAGCTATGGTCCTCTTCTCTTGGGGACCCCTGGATGCCTGAGGCCTTTCTCCCCATTTACAGCAGTGTGCTGTCAAACACTATTTTTCTTTGTGCCATGATATGGTAAAGGTAGGGAGCTCTGTGAAGGGTCTGAAACTGAAGGTAAATATGCTTTAATTCATAAGCCATATTCTCAAGTTTCATGTTATACCTGATATTATTTCCCTACCATTGGCTCCTAGCTCTCTGCAACGTTTTGTTTAAAAGTTTAAACTGTGTTTTGGCTGTGTGAAGAGAAAAAAAAAGGTATATGTGTGGAGTGGAGATGGGGGTAGGATTGGGGGATAGGGCTGCTGGATGGGGGAAGACAGCCAGTAATTGTGATGGTAGCCATAGCTGGTGAGAGACTCAAAACAGAAGCAGAAATTCAAGGAGAGTCGGGGCTGCTGCTCGTGTGTGTGGGCTGTCCCTCTGCTACTTACTCCAGAAGATCTAAATACAGTTTAATTGAGGCAAGGAGCATTTCCTATACCTTTCTCATACCTTGCCTACCACCCCCTCCCCGCCCATGCTCCCTCCTCTCCCTGGTCTTTGTGTGTGTAACTTCCACAGAATCCTAGTTTACCTCTATGAGGATGCTTCTTACACACACTACATTGCAAGCACTATCTGTTTGCTTGTCTGCCTGACACACAAAGCCATGAGCTCCCTAAGGGGCATGATAGAGTCTGTTAGCTCTGTATTTCTAGGGAGCAACTCAAAGACTGG
>NW_011888861.1:6356685-6368504 GCF_000151845.1 Pteropus vampyrus
TATTATATATGCAATATTGTTTTGGTTTTTCAAATACAACATTATGCTATAAGCATTTTTCCATGCCATTACATGATATTAGAAAATGTTTTAATAGCTATGTGGTTAATTTATTCATTCCGCAAGGATATACTGTGTATCAGTGAGGTTCCAAGTACTGTTTTAGCCCGCGGAGATAGCTATAAATGAGACCAACAAGATGCCTATACCCAGGGAGCTTCCAGTCGATGAAGGCAGGCAATGGTCAAGGATGCAAACTTAAGAAGATTGTGTAGGTGCTGCGAGTGGAATTTACAGGATAGTGTTGGAAAGGGGGTTTGGAGAGAATAGCTACCATATAGCGTGGGGAGGATGCAACATGCAGTTTGGGCCCAAAAGGCTGAGAACAAGCCGGCAGAGGGAACAGAAAGTGCAAATATCTTGAGAGAACTAGATGAGACTGTAGAAGAGGAGGCAAGCATACTGACACAGCAAGACTGACAGCTCAAGAGTGAGTGGAATTGGTAAAAGGAGTGTCGGGGGGATACAGCAGAGAGCCTCCTGAGTCATGTTGAAGGGTTTAGATTATATTGCAAGTGGAAGAGGACAGCATTGGAGGAGTTTAAAAAGTCAGTGACTTGGCCAATGCTTTTAAAAACTCTCTCTGGTTACTCGAGGATCAGAGGGCACAAGAGTGTGACAGTTGGTTCTGTTAGGAGGTTACTGCAGGCACCCAAGGAGAAATGGTGGCAGCTAATGCTGTTTCGTGCCTCTGTCCCCTGGGAACAGCAGCACAGGCGTACACTGCTTTTCCTGTCCTGGATGGCAGTGCTGGTGAACTCCTCCTCATGCAGTCAGTTGACCTTCATTAGGGGAAAAGGAGAAGGACATAGAAAAGAAACACGAGTGTGCTTCTCTTCTCTACAGGGTCAAGTGCCCTGTCGTCAGGGGAAAATTGGGGCTGTGATATCTAACATAACTTCAAGGGCAGCAGGCTTAGTGGTTACACACTATGATTTTGGAGCCAGGTGATTTCAGTCAAATGCTTGCCTTGATGACCAATATCAGGCAAGTTACTTTTTTTTCTGTAGCAGTTTCTTTATTATTACTATTTGTAATAATGGGATATAATTGCATGCATCCAAAAGACCTGTGAGGAGTAAATACATACAAAGTACTTAGCTTAGTGCCTCATAGACAGCAAGCATTCAATACATGGTAGCTATTATTTACAACAAGAAAACTCAAAGTGTTGAAAGTATGATGATGAATGAGGTCATGAAAACCAGTTAAGGAATAAATTTTGGCACTATGATTATTAGAACTGGTTAGTAGAACTGCTCTAGGCTCTTCAGTGGTTGTAACTATTCAAGTTTTTCAACTTGGCAAAGCTATAGTTCTACAAAGAGCAAAAATATTTCATTTCAAAATATTAAGATTTATAAGGAATTGGATATTTAAACTCGGCTAAAAATATAAAGCCTGTTTCTACTTTATATCAAAAAGACTAATAAATAAATCTAACTAAATAGTAAGACTTTCCCTTTTATTTTTCATTAAAATATTTCCAAAACTGTGGAAGCAAATAAACCAAATTATTTACAGTGGCTATGTAAGGAAGAAGAGATTAAGGTAGAAATCATCTTATTTTCTGAAATTTCTGTAATATGTATAAGTGGCTTTTATAATTAAAAATATTTTAAATTATTAAACTAAATTAATATGAGAAGAATTTCCATTTTATCATCATCCTAGGGCTATGAATAAAAAATAAATCCTTTCTATTTTTATTTCTAAAAGAAGGTTTAGAATATTCTTTTTGGAGTCACCTGACAATGATTTTCAATGACATTAGAATCGGCCTAAATCGTCACCAAATTCAAATAGCAGAGGTTGGCAGCTAATTAGTGGATCAAGGGGAAAGGAATTCTTAGGCTTATTTTTAGAAGTGTTTTAAAATGTCAGAATGTCAGGTTGTGTTAGGATTCAGGATCCAAGTTTAAGAGGGATTCACATGAAGAATGTGAAGAATAACCACCAGGTATTTCTGAGGGTATCATGTGCACAGCACTTTGGTTCAAAGGCCTGTTATTAGAAGCTTAGAATGAATGAGTGTCGAGAGTAACTCTCCTGTGCCCAGTACTCATGAAGCAAGACCTGCTGAACAAGTGAGATACAGATGTACACATACCCAATTTGTCTGCTAGCCCCATCCTGGGAAGTCACTCCAACTCCTTCTCAATCACTTCCCATGTCCAATTAGCTATGAGGCT
Organism: Pteropus vampyrus; assembly: GCF_000151845.1. Lineage (NCBI taxonomy): Eukaryota > Metazoa > Chordata > Mammalia > Chiroptera > Pteropodidae > Pteropus > Pteropus vampyrus. The sequence continues at coordinate 6,358,938 of NW_011888861.1, forward strand.
GGGGAGATTCCATCTCCTTGTTATAATACAAAGTGCCCCCTTTTAGCTCATGTACCTGTCCCCATATCTTCATTCCCAGCCTGCGCCTTTGTTCAATCCTCCCTTCACTCTACTGGGTTACTGGGGGCTTGTAATCCAACCTCTGTGGTGGAACCTGAGTGATGATTCTAACACACCGATCTGATTGTTCATTGTTGGCTTTAAGCCTTTCAGTGACTCCCCATCACATCCTGGCCTCCTTCACAAAGATCCCTCCACCTTGAATTAGTCTGTTTTTAGCCTTCCTATGTCTAGAATATTCTCCTCTTCTTTCTAGTTAACTCCAGCAAGTCTTACAAAACCTGGTTCAGCCAACTCCTCTCTCTTCAAGTCTTTAAAGGCTTCGCATTCTGATTCCAAGCCTTCCTCTACTCCCAAATCATCCCCATGCAGACCCCTACCATGGCGTGTGTCACACTGTATTGCCATTCATGTCTCCAAGCGACATGGTTTTGGCAAGTTCTAAGGAATTTATAAATATTAACACATACACTCATCATAATATGTAGTTATTAGGAGAACATATAAGCATTTGCCCAACAAATGTATATTAAGTGTCCAGCAGATGCTGGATACAATTTCAGGCAGTGGGGATTCAGAAGTGAACAAGACACACAAACTCTGATCTTACAGAATTTATAATCTGTTGAGGCAAATGAATGATAAACAGATATATAGTATGAGTTAGTGAAAGGAGCTATAAAAAAAAAAAAATAAATAAAGCCAGGCAAAGGGACGAAATCTGACAGAGGTATTATTTTAGATGGGCTGGTGAGGCAAAGCCATGTGAGGAGGGGACATCTGAGCAGAGACTTGAGTAAAGCGAATGAGTGAGCCACGTGGATGGGTGTGTGGGGTGGAAGGGAATGATCAGGCAGAGGAAACAGCAAGTGTAAAGGCCCTGAGACAAGAACAGGCCCTGCCTGTAGAAGGAACAGCCATGACACCAGTGTCCTGGAATGCAGGGTGTGTGGCAGAAAGAGGTAGGTGATGAGATATTTGAAACAGGGGCTTAGATCAGATAGAGCCTTCGAGTTCATATTGAGGACTTTGGGGTTTATTCACTGATAGGTGTGAAGCCTGGTGGATCTGATCTGACAAGTCTTTTATGGGATCACTGGCTGCTGAGTGGAGAACATGGACTAGACGGAGTGAGTGAAAGCAGGTTGACCAGTGAAAAGGTGATCCAGAGAGTGATGATGGTAACTCAGAATCCCCACCATAAACTCTGGACACAATTTGAAAGCAGAGTAGACAGGGTTTGTTGACGCTTGGCGATAGAGTATATGACAGAGAAGAGTCCTGTGTGGCTTCAAGGTTTTGGTCAACTGGTGGGCTGGCAGTGGCATTTGCTGAGATGGGGACAACTGAGGAAGAAACAATTTGAGGGCAGGGTTAGAAATGAAGCATTCTGTTTTGGACCCATAAGTTTGAATTGCTGCCAGGATTCAGTTTTGTCTTCTGTGAAATGGGGATGTTTGTTTTGTACGTTTCTAATAAGAATCAAATGTTATCATTATCTTTTGATATTATGTAGATGAAAGGTTTATTTTTATTCACACTGAAGCTAGGAGTAGAGTTCCCTTTAAAAGAACACAAACGAAACTCTCTCTTATTGGCTAGATAATGCTGTACTTACACAATTGTCCTCATATCAAGTTATGATCTTGGTAACAGACCCAGTCTCCATATTTATTTAACATTTATATAGAGCTTACTATATGCCACACACTATTCTAAGAACAGTATAAAAATTAACCCATATAATCGTCTAAAATCCTTTGGGGCGTATACCATTATTACCCCATTTTACAGACAAAACTGCAGCACAGAGATGCCAAGTAATCTGCTTAAGGTCCCACAGCAAATATATAGCAGAGCCAGAAGTCAACCGCAGGTGCTATGGTTTTCCTTCTAACTCCAGTGCCAAGCTCCACATTCCCTCCTCAATGCGAGCGGTGCCATCTCTGATATATGACCCAGCCTCTTGTGTACTGAGAAGGTGCCTCCTAACACCATCGCCTGCATCCCTGCCCTAGTCGACACTCCTGCCTAGGTTCTTGCAAACTGCCAGTATCGGTGGCAATACCTTCTTTCGTCTCAGATCTTCCCAGGCTGCTGGTAGCCCCCTGAGCACTCAGTATCCTCTGTGCCTTTCTTCTCTCTGAGGTCTGCTTCCTTCCTACATTGCCACACACAAGCTTTTTTGGTGTCCTGCTCTCTCCACCAACCCATATCCTGCCTCGTTGCAAGTTGTTAGAAGTTGTTTTAACCGCTTGCAAGTCTATGTCCGGTTTTCCACTCACATATTGAAGCATGTCCCACATCAAGTTGAATGATGAAGAGATGAATATGACAGGACCCCTGACCTCTCCAGAGATTTTGAGTTAAAGGTCAGGTCCCATGCCTTTCACTTTTGGGACCCCCTCGCCCCAGCACCAAGTGGGTGCAGAGCGAGCATTCAACAAATATTCATTTATTTATATAGTAAATGTTTATTGAGTGCCTACTACATGCCAGACAGGTAGTGAGATCGGAGCTGAGTAAATGGTGGGAGACGTGTGCGCGGGATTCCTACAGCTCCAGAGGCTCTGGGCGGGCCTCGCTCCCACCCCCCAACACCTTGGCAAGGGCTCAGGAAAGAAGCAGGGGCACAAGGAGGGGAGTAGGGGCCACGGAAGCAGGGTGAAAGAGGTCAAAGCGCCAGGCCATGGCATCTGGTCAGGGCGACTCAGTCTCTAAGCTGAGATGCAGACACACACCTTCCGCAGCCGCTTCCGGGAAACTCTGCCCGGCTGCGGCTGCTGAGCACTACAGCGTCTATGCGGGCGCCAGCGTCGCGTGGAAAGCAGAGCTTGTCAAGACATGACTGTATGAGAGGAAGGCAGCTGGACCATGCGTGCGCGAACGGAAGGATGGAGCACGATTGGAGCAGGCTTTTTTAGGAGAGAGAACTCTACCATTCACTGCTTACTCTGGAGCCTGGATTCCAGTCCTAGGACAGTTAGTTGCTCACCTGTTGTGTGACCTTGCCCAAGTCACTTAACCTTCCCAGGACATCATCGGTTAAATGGGTTTCCAATAACCTTAGGGTTGGTGCGAGGATTAAAAGAGAATGCCTAGAAAGCTTCCCTAGCAAGGTTCCCAGCAGGAAAAGCTCCCGGAGCGGAGGTTGTAATTACCCGCTGCTCACACCTCACTGGGTTCCCTAGCTTCTGCCGGGCGGGAGCGCCCGCTGCTTTCTTCCCAGGGACCGACGACTCACCCGTGAGGGTGCGCCCTGCCTTGATAGATTTATTAGCTTGCTTGGGGCGGGGATTGGAAAAAGGCGAGGTGAGGAAGGAGGTAGTGGAGGGCAAAGAAAGGGAAGAAGCGGAGGGGCAGGAGGCGAATGAGGCGAATGAGGCGAATGAGGCGGAGCCGGGGAGGAGTCGGGCTGGGTTCCTGCGCCAGCGGCAGCGCGCACCCCGAGCCCGCGGCGGCGGCGGTGGGGCGGGGGCGGTGCGCGGCGGCCAATGGCGCGCTGCGCAGCGGCGGGGGCGGTGCAGGAACACCCGGCCGCTGACAGCGAAACTCCCCAACTCCGCCCTCATCCCGGAGGGATCCCTGAGCCAAACCGGCCGGGGCCGAGGCCGCTGGAGCCGCTCTGCAAGCGAACATGGCAGCAGAATGAGAAGGCTGGCGTCGCGTCTTGGCTGCTGCCGCCGCCGCCACCGCCGCGCTGCAGCTGGAGATCCGCGCCCGGCACCCTTCGAGCCGCGTGTTTAGCCGGCCTCCTGGTGGCCTCTGGATTATTTCATTCCGGGCTGAGAGCGGGAGAGAAAGAGGACCCGCAATTGAGCCGGTCCGGGCACTGGCAGCGTGTAGAAGCTTGTGCGTGCGACTAGCCGGCTGCGGAAAATACGCGGGAGAGAGCTAGACCCGGGCTGCGGGGGCGCGGGCGCGGGGATGAGCCGACCATGGAGCGGCCTTCACGGGGCGCACGGAGCTGGCCCGCGCTGCGACAGGGGTGCCGCCTGAGCCGGGGTTCCGCGGGGCTTCGGGGCCTCGGGTGCCCTGGGTGGGTCCGCGCCGCCGCCTCCGGGAAGGACAGAAGCCCCGCGTGGCGGACACTGCAGCAGTTGCTGTACTGAGGCGCCCCGAGTCTGCTCCGCCTGCGGCTGAGTGCGCTCTCGGCACCCGGGCGCCTTGCCCAGGGCACCGCGGCTGGCGCACCGCGACTAGCCGGGTGCTGGACTGTCTAGAGGGGTGTGCGCGTGTTGAACTGGAGAGGCGAACTAAAGCAGAACCAGGCGGACCGGAGCAGCCATGCTTCCCGGGGTGGGCGTGTTCGGCACCAGCCTCACGGCCCGTGTCATCATCCCGCTGCTGAAAGACGAGGGCTTTGCGGTGAAGGCGTTGTGGGGCCGCACACAGGAGGAAGCGGAGGAGCTGGCCAAGGAAATGAGCGTTCCCTTCTACACCAGTCGCATTGACGAGGTGCTGCTGCATCAGGACGTGGACTTAGTATGCATCAACCTGCCGCCGCCCCTCACCAAGCAGATCGCTGTCAAAACCCTGGGTGAGAGACCCCTCCCCCTTCCTGCCTCTTCTCCTTGCCTTCCCTGCTGCTTTCCTCTTCTAGCCCCCTCTTCCTCCCAGAAGCTTACATGGCCTTTGCGCTGACCTGGGGACCTGAGATCCCACATCCTATTCGGAGCGCTCTCCTCCCTCATCCCTGGCCCTCCCCACCTCTACGCTTCCCTCCTTCCTTCTGAAACCACCTGGACGCGCTTTCCCACGTGTGTGGTGCGGAGGCTGGAGAAGGCGTGTGTTCCGGGGATAGGGATGAGGCGGAGCAGATGCTGAGGACTGGGGATGGCTGCTCTGAGGGAGAGAAAAACTATGTCCCCAGCTCTGTGTGTAGTGCCTGACTGTGCGTGCGCGCCTGTGAGAGGCGAGTGCGAGCCCAGGAAAGCTTGAATAAAGGGCCCCACACAAATCTCGGTTTCTCCTGGGGGCGATAGATGACCTGACATTTAGCAGCTGTGGCGCCCTGCTAAGATAGTATGTTTTTTTCCGCTATGAGTTAGTTTAGTGTGAAATTAGACATGTGACAATCAGCCGGAAGGAATGATCTCGTCTTCACTGAAAGCAAGGACACAGTGGGAATGGTTAGATGGCAGGGGATGGGAGGCAGATCTACTGGGACGTTTTCAAGCTTCAGGGAGGTTCATAGGTTAGTAAATTGGTTAGATAAAACCAGAGGGCTTTAACTTTCAAGTGCGGCAGCCCAGGAGTTGTCTTCTGGGCAGACTGGGAGTCATATATCTTCAGTTTTTCAGGGGATAGGTGCCGTAGTTCTAGAGGCATAGACAGATGTTTTGTGTAGAAAAATGCCGAAAGGCTGCCAGTTTCACTTGGAAGCAAGCTGTGGTTCCTCCTGAATTCCAATCAGGAATAGTTCCCAGGCTTTGTGTTGACAAGCAGTTTGGGGATGAGCTCACCAACCTCACCATCCAGTCCCCCACCCTAACCTAGGCAGTCTGAACAATCTCTTAGTACTGTACCAACATCTCTGTCATGCTCAGATAAAGTGCATGTTTTGTCCACCAGCAGTACTCACACACCTAAGACAATCCCAGGAAGATTGTTCACTCCTTACTCTCCCAAGAAAATTGTTGGAATTTTGTTGGTGAAGAAAGAGACAGCACAGGATGCCACGTTAGAGAAGAATTACAAGGGAAGATCTGGGAAGGAACAGGGAAAGCACACAGAAACCAATGGTAATTTATGTAATCTTGAAGAGATGTTTTATTTTTAAAAACAGGCATGGATTTAGGGTAGGTGAAATGGATATATACATTTTAGTTCTATCTTCAGAGAACTGTTACCAGAATGCAGAACTCTTTCTCCCTAGAAAACTGTTCTTATCAGGTTATTCTGCTGTTGACTCAGATGGGACATCTGATATAATCGGCTTCCCAATGCTGTCAGTTTTCAGTTAATTTTATTAAGCTTCCAACCTTTGCTGTCTGGTTTCTTTGGTCTTGAACTGAATGTCACCGACTAGTATTTCTTTTCTATTTCACATAGCATGTGTTGGGTAGTTAACCTCCGTGCTTACAATGGATCCGTGCATATCAAACAGATTATAGCCATTTTATATCATGAATCTATTAGGACAATTTGTATAAAACAGGTCCATGTGGAGGCAGATGTCTACTAGAGGGCATGTGAGTGGTCATGTCAGAAAGATCTTGTTGTAAGTAACATGGCTTCTCCCCTCTAGGGCAGCACAAGTCCTGCAGGTCAGACCCATAGAGCAACCCTAGAGCATGTTACCAAGAGAGTGGCAATTTGAGGAATAAGGGTGTTCCTGTTTTCTGACCATCAATGATACTTTAGCCATTAAAGTTTTTTGAGGCCATGGCTTCGAAAAAAGGTCACAAATTATATATTTCTGAATACTTTTTCCGTTCTTGTTTCCAAAGATCATATTTTTTTTCCTCAATAAGACTAACGTGAGGTACCTCTTCAAATCCAAGCATAAGAGACATATGAAATACTTAGTTTAATGCTCATGCCTAAGGAATAGGGTTTCGCTCATGTTTTCATGGTAGGTCTTAGGCTTTTTTTTTTTTTTTTAAATTCTTGATTTTGTAGGTAATTTGAGGTTGTCTGTGATTATAGAAAAAAGAGGCATTGGATTTCGAGGTGGCTGGACTACAGTCTTGTTTCAGACTTTATCACTACTGGAAAATACCCAGAGGTCACTCTCCTTTGAGTTGTGCCTGCAAGTACACCTCAAGGTGGTCATCTGGGTTTATTTTGCTGTCACTGTGAGAGGTTCGACACACACAACACAGGAAGTGAAAAACCCCAAACAGTTGTCAGGCTGGTCTGGCCGTTGGAGGTTTATAGATGCTAATGTTTATCTGGATTTGAGACAAGCCAGTCTTGACTAGTCTTGGTTGAATTGTCCTTTTAGCACAGGCCTAGGCTGTGAGTTGCTTGCCCAGCAATGGTGAGAAATCTGTGGCTCCCAATCCATACTCATAACAGGTCACAGGACTGTCAAGGTGAGGGGCTGGACTAGGGACCCTAGAGGAATGAAACTTGGAATCAATTGAATCACATCTTCCTTTATATCCCTACCTTAGTGAAATAGTCATTGCTTTGTGGTAGAGACTTTTCTATAATGTATAATTTTACCATTTCCAGGGCCGCCTCTTGTTAAATACCTATTATGTGCCAGCCAATATGATAGGTTCTGTATACAAAACATTTCCTTCCATGATTAAAATAATCCTCTAAGATAGATATTAGCTCCATTGTACCAATGAAGCAACTAAAATTTAGAGACATGAGTTGAATTGCTCATGGACATACAGGCAGAGATTTGAATCTACCATTCTGCCTCCCCTGGAATCATTTTCTTCTCTCCCATACCCAGACTTGCTTCATTGCCTCAGCTTCTTCTCTCAGATAATGGCAGCCCAGGTAAGTTTGTTAGAGTTATCTTTTATTCCTGTTTACCCCACCCATGGAATCAGTTCCCAAATCCGATCGATGCCAACTCCTTAATTCCTCTCGTATTTATTCCCTCTTCTGTATCATCACTTCCTCCACAGTAGGAAGTAGGCCCTTATGTGGTTTCTTAATTAGGTTCTAGTCAGCTCCTCCCCACTCCTGCCTCTGTCCACCTTTCACCCTGCTGCCAGAGTTACCTTGAAGAATTATGGACCTGATTGTGCCACTGCTCTCCCCTTTCATCACTTCTAGGAAAGCTCCAATTTCCTGGCATCACAGGCAAGAGCTGCTGGCCATTTTGGAACCCCATGAGCTTTAGCTAAGCCAAAAATACTGTTGTTCCCTTGAATAATCCCTGTTGGATTATATGTCCATGCCTTTGTCAGGAACACCCTTCTGCTTTGTGTTGGTGATGGATGCTATTCCCTCTTGAAGACTCAGCCTCAGTGTTACTTCCTCCAGAATTCTCCCCCTTTCTCAGTCCTGTTCCCCTGCAGATCCTTTTGTGGTCTCAGCACCATGGGCTGCCATCTTTCCTTATAGCTATTTTAATGCACTTGTTTAAAATTTAAATTTCATTTAGTTATTTTAAAAAGGTTGTATATTCACGTGGTCCAAATTTCAAATGCTGTAAAAGTACACACTGAAAAGTAAGTGTCTCAGTTTCTGTCCTTCAACTGAAGGCAGTTCCTGTTACCAGTTTTTCTGTCTCCTTTGAAGATTTTTCTAAGTATGTATATAGTATTTCACTGTATAGATAAGTCAAAATTTATTTAACCAGTTCTCTATTACTCAACATTTAGATTGTTTCCAGTCTTTTGCTTATGCAAACATGTAATGAATAATCTAGAGCATATGTCATTTTGCACACATGCCAGTCGGCTTGTAGGATATATACGTGAACTGCTGGTCAAAAAGTGTGTGCTCATTTCATTTAACAAAGACATTGCCAAATTAATTGGCACATGAAATGACACTGTTGTCTGTTGATTTCCTTTCTCTCCTCAAGCCCCTTGATTGCCAGGTGCCTCACCTTTGTATCCAGAGCTATATGGCATGCAGGGCCCAGCATAATTCCCCAGCCAGATTTGATGACCTCATTTGTTCTGCTGCAGCAGGCCACCCCATCTAGACTATGCAGCAAGCTGCCTAATTGCCTCCTTAGGTCCACTCTTGTTTCTTACCCAGTCTATTCTTTAGACAAAAGGTAAATGACACATATATGTAGAGCACTGTGTCATTCCCTGCTCAGAACATTTCAGCGGCTCCCATGGCACTTGGAACAACATTCAAGCTCCTTGTTGTAACTTACTTGGTGTGAAATGGCCCTGGCTACTAATCTCTCCCACCTCTTTGGTGACTACACACTCTCCCAAGCTCACCACACTCTAGCTACTTGGTCTTCTTTTTTGTTCCTCAAATATACCAACCTCTTTCCCAACCTTGGGCCTTTACAAACTGGCTCTTTGCTCTCCCTGAAAGGTTCTCTCTCATTCCTTTGAATGGCTAGCTCATTGTCACCTTCAAGTTTCAGCTCAAATGTTATGTTGGGAGACAGGCCTTTCTGGATCCTCCAATCAAAAGTCTTTTCCCTGTACCTGTCAATCATACCTTTGTCTTACTCTTTATCTTCTTGTTAGCACTATCTCAGTTTATGATCTCTTTAGGTTATTTGCTTGTTATTTTATTTGCTGTTTCTCTCCTCAGCTAGAATGTAAATTATGTGAGGTAGGACCTTTGTTTGCTTTGCTTACTAAGGTGGCCTTATCTCCCCTAGACAGTACCAGGCACTGAGTCAATCACCTAGTAGGCACACTATAAATATTTGTTGAATGATGAATGAATGCCTTTTCATTGAATGAATAAATGCTTGGGAGAGACAAACAGTTATAAACAAGATGTGTCAATCAATATATAACATTTTTATCCTGCACGCAGTAGCCCAGTTCTTCTCAAACATTAACTCCGTATTACCTGGAAATCTTGTCAAAATGCAGATTCCAGGGTGGGACCTGA